>NW_028301555.1:6672500-6912500 GCF_042242905.1 Orbicella faveolata
TGCGTTACTCGTAATTATTAAAATTTTTCAAATTTCACTGTCCTTAAATAAGGCTTATGCAATTTTGAGAGAATTTTCCAATATCGCTCGTAGTGCAAATAATAAACTACGCTTGCCATTGTTATACCAATACCCATACCAAGTCTGTCTAATAGACAATGAGGTAACACTGTAAACTTCCGTTTGTTTACTTGGTAACTAAGGACTCCACTGAAAATGGATGGTACTTAGCTGTTTAAAGTAATAAATCTTTAGGTTAAATGGAACCTGTCGCCTTTTAATTTACCGATTTGTGTCTTTGCAGGTCTCTTTGTAATATAAATCCCACCTGTCTACCTTTCTTTCTCTTCTCGCCCACTTAGATCTTTCTGTGTCCCCAGATCGCATTTCTGTCTTGACAGAAACTGCGGCTCACAACCTGCTGGAATGCTTTCATGTGTTTTTCATGCTTTTTATGTGTGTTGATTAAAACGTCCTATGCAGCTGATGTCCTGGATCAGTTTTACTGCACTTAGAATGCACTCTTTCTTGAAAGAGCCTGGAACGTTAAGGTGTGATCAACCTTAGTTTTAACATCAAATGAAAAACACACATCGTGCCGAGAATTACTAAAGAAAAATTTTTGACAACTTTTGAAGAAAAAAAGACAGCTGTATGAGTTCTGGAGAAATATAAGACTTAAGTCTATAAAGTCTAATATCGAAATGCTTTTAGCATTGTACTGGATGATAAATGATGAATGATGAATGATAAATGACCATAGACAGCGAGCTCGTCTTATTGCATGGATCATAGTAGGACATCTTATTAAGTTGTATGCGCTGGTCACGTAGCCATTGACTCATGTAGTGAAATGCCAGAAATGATGACTAAGAATATCTTAAGAACGTTTCAGCCCCCACATGGCCTAAAAAAAAATGAAACATCAGGCTCCATGCGAAAATTACACACTGAGTTTTACAAGGAAAAAAATCTTGCAAATTTAAGGTAAAGTAAATATAAGAACTTTTTTTTTGCAAATAGTTGCGCAACAATGTTGCATTGCAAGTTCTCAAACTCATAAATGCGTCAAGTTGAAACAAAGAAAGTTGCAATCGTGAAGGAGATTGGATACCCGTTTTTAATTAGCATAGATTTTGACAATTTTACTCGTTCGTTTACTCCTTGGTATTTGTTTCGATTTAGAAGACATATCAAACACTCGAGACAGTGTTTCATTTGCTATCTTAAACACCTCGAAATTCGTCAAAAATACCCCGCTGCGCGTCGCATTTTCAACTGTCTTCTCGGTGTTTGGATATCCCGATAAAACACTGTCTTTCGTGTTTGATATATTACTTGAAAGCGTTATTGCGGGTGCACTACCACTCATGTTACCAAAATGTTGCACAAGGTTCGGAACTCACGTCCATTTCGCGCAACATGTCGTCACAGACTGTAACGTGGGTGGCAATATTCATAACAACGCTTTTCAACTCACAATGAAGCCTTGTTGCGCAACTTTAATTCTGATCATCGAAAATCGGATTTGTAAGCAATGTCTTCATAACGGAATGAAATGTGACGCACGATTAAGTGTCAAAGGAGCTACGTCACGGCTTCACGTTTTGAAAAGTTTAGCCTAAATTTTACAAGTTCCTCGTTTGTAATCCCCGTTGTCTACTTATCGTCTCCATCCTCAACTATCCTTGTTCTCTTATCGTTTATTATTATCCCTCCGGTGTTTTTCTATCTTAGTTAACTCCTACTTTCAGGTTTCCTTTGGTTTAAAGGTAATTATGTACATGGCCAAAATAACTCAAATGCCATGACTTAGCTCAACCTGACCGTGTTGGAACAAATGATTGTTATGAAAAAAATCTGATTTCAAGTCTTCTAAATTCTTTTCCCTTAGCAAATCATTTAATTCCCACTTTTTTTGGATCCACTGAGAGATCTCTTAGTATCACATAAGCAACATATTTTATTTTATCGGCCAATACTACTTACTAAGTAAGTTATGGTTCGGTTCTATCCGGAATATGATGACATCAAGCCCTAACAATCCAGCAAGAATTCTTGAACTTCGGTTAACACCTTATTTACTGAATAGAGGAAAAAATAATGCCTGTTTTGTGTTTTTAAAATTACACGGGATTGCACTGAAGACGGCTGTTGGTCATCCGAAACATGTTTTGCAAATTTAAAATTGTGTGTTTTTATCTCAAAGTTATTTCTTGTCTACTACTAGTTCACATATGTTATGTATTAAACCTCTCGAGGTTTAAACAGAATCTAATTAGCCCACTTAGTTTTAAATGGATTTCATTGGAAGATAAAGCGAATTCCAAAAGAATAATGTTGTAACTTAACAAACGGAAACCCGTTGTTGTTGATTATAGCAAATTGCAGTTTGTATTCAAAGCAATATTTTACAATCAATTTACTGTGAAGAAATTATTTCAGTAGAGAAGGTGGATAAAGTTAAATAATCAAACCAAACAAAACTCTAATGCAGATAAAACAACATTCACTGAGGGATTTCCTGAAGCTTTTAAAATAAAGAAATAACATTCAATTAATTTCATTGTCTAAACTCGATTATAGCGGAGCTCAGGCGGCCCGTACCGCCAAGGGATAAAAAAGGAAACCCATGAGTTGATTTTTTTCATGCATGGTTATCATGGCTAGGGAATTGCTCGTGGGAGTGTACGCACGACGATGACGACGATGGCGGCGGTGGCGGCGTTGCCCAAGACGACGGCCATACTCCAGAGACATGCAGCCTTGGTTTATAGCCTCAGTTTCAGGTGACCATATCGCAGGCTCGAGTTTATAGCTCATCGAGGCCTCGTGCTTTTTTGAAGTTGACCGCTGACCAAGTGCTAGTTTTCAGTTGGATCGCAGCTCAATTCAGGTGAACTTGTTGTAAACAGGGCCAGGTTAAGAGTTAACCAAAGTATAAATTTTCCTAGTACAAAAATGTTTTTCACTGCTTTTGTTTTGTGTAGTTTTAGATTATTTAAACTCAAAATAGAGAGCTAAACAATATACAGAAAATGTTTTCGCAAAGTTACAAAACTCAAATCAAAATTCTCGCTTATCCTGGGTTAACTTGATCGGGCTTTGAACAACCCGGCCCAGGAGCTCCACTTTTAGACTTGGTTAAATATATATATTAAGTACATGCACAAATGACAAATGTTCATTTCTATTTTTGCGTTGTTTACCGACCGATGTTAATTGTTCAATTATAAAAGGTTCATATTTTGACTTAATTGAAATCCAACATAAAACAGGTCTCCACCTACGGAAGCTCTCAAAATGCATTCGTAGAAATTAATTTCAGGGATATTGTTTTCATCCTTTTATAGGCAAATATGTAATCACAAAAGAAAGAGAAATTTAATATAAACCTTGCCCATGAACGGTACATTCAACTATTCGTTTGCAAACGTTTAGCGAGAAGTCTGAGATAGTTTTCCTCTGGTAAGGCAGCCGATAGTCATATCATAGGTGAGAGTTCACTATCATCGTTATCATCATCAGTTCTTAAAAACGCCAAGTAGCGCATAGGGCATTATCAAACTTCTCCATTCCTGTCCGTCCTTTACAAGCCCTGCAGCTTGCTCCCAGTTAAGGTTTAGACCCTGAGGTTAATCCTCTGCAGTCCTCCTCCAGGTGGATTTGGGACGGCCTCTCTTCCTTTTATCCTAGCAAAAAGGCAGCCATGTGCAATAACACAACGGCCTGTGCCTGCTACTCTAACAGATCCAACTTCGAAAATGACGAGAAAATCCACAGTTTTTCTTCTTACATCGTGATAAGTTGGTCAGCTTCCATTGCTATGGCTATTTTCTCACCAGTAGCAGTGGTCGGAAATGCTCTGGTTTTGGCGGCAATTTGGAGGAATCCGTCTCTCAGAACACCATCTTACATTCTGCTCGCAGGCTTGGCTTTTACTGACTTCAGCACAGGACTCATATCTCAGCCATTTTACGCTGCAATGGAGTTAATGAACCTATCAGGTTCGCCTGTTAACCCAACAGTAGTAGCAATCGCCAGCGGGTCTGCAACGTACTTTATTCCCATGACGACTTCCATCATTACATTAATGTCCATCGAACGTTGGCTGCATATGACCCGACGTTCTCTGCTTACAGTGCCTCGCGTCTATTCTACACTGGCAGTACTTTATCTCATCATACTACCGTCTCCAATATGTCACGTACTGTCCGTTTTCAATAACGAACCTGGAACAGAGATCGCTTCCATGTCATTCCTATTGGCTTGCGTTATTGTTACCTCAACAGCTTACGTTAAAGTTTTTCGAATAATCCGAAATCATCAGCAGCAGATTCAACTCAACTGTTTATCTCGACCCTCTGCTCAACCAACGATCAACGTTGCTAAGTACAGAAAATCTGTGCACACGGTCCTATATATCTTAGCGATTTTTTATGTTAGTTACTCCCCCATTTTTATAATCTTTGCGGTGTCGGTAGCTTTGGGAAGTGAGTACAAGTCTCTGACGTCGTCATTACTTGATCTATCTTTAATGATTGTATTTTTGTCTTCTTCACTTAATCCATTTCTTTACTTGTGGGGAATGAACGATATCCGAAATGAAATTAAAAGATTAGTTAAAATAATACTCTGCAAAGACAACTAGATCTTTTATGCGAATATGTATTTAATATTGAAAGTCATAAGTCATAAATGAGTACATATATTTCGTAGAGAAGCATTCAAAATGTAAGAAAGCATGTATAATAAATTTATCAGGTAAACTACACACTTAATTTACATGTACAAAGCTGCTGTACGAATGTAGTATAAGTCCCTAATTCCTTAAGGTTTTTTGTTATCCGATCTGTGTTTTCTATACCGAATTTTCGGTGGCTTCTGCCCACCTTCATCAGAGTTGCAATGTTAAGGTTCGTCTCCAATAATCCAATGAAGTAATGAGTTTTTGATAATGGAACTGAATATTACAACTGACTTGGTTCGTATAAATACAAATTGAAAACTTTAATGTGGATATGTTGACGATAATTTTAAAAATGAAGAGAAACGAGTTATTTTTTTTCTGGCATAATTAAAGTAGTACATAGCCTTTCAATTTTAAACTATATGAAAGTCTGAACAGCAGGCATATGGATATCTACAATCTCTCTTTCCGCAAACATCTTGATTATAAGTACATACACAAATGACAAATTTTCCTTTATATTCTTACTTTGTTTACTGACTAGTGTTAATTGTTTAATTACTCAAGGTTCATATTTCGACCTTATTGAATTGAAATTCAACACAATACTGGGCTACAATGACAGATGCTTTTAAAATTAATTTTGGTTATATTGTTTTCATCCTTTTATAGACAAATATGTAATCACAGATAAGAAGATAAATTCAATGTAAACCTTGCCTATGAGCGGTACATGCCGCTATTAGTTTGAAAAACGTTTAACAAGAAGTTTGGGGATAGTTTTCTTCTGGTAAACTAACTCAAATTCATATCATAGGAGAGAGTTCGCCATCATCATCACTCCTTTCGCAAAGAGGAAGATAGGGTATCACCAAGTTTCTTCAGTCTTGTCTGTCCTTTGCTCCCAGTTAAGGTTTAGACCCTGAGGTTAAGCCTCTGCGGTCCTCCTCCGGGTGAATTTGGCACAGCCTCTCTTCCTTTTACCGTAGAAGTAAGGAAACCATGTGCAATAACTCAACGGCCTGTGTCTGCTATTCTAATGTATCCAGCTTCGAAAATGACGAGAAGAACCACAGCTTTTCTTCGTACATCATGATAAGTTGGTCAGCTTCCATTGCTGTCGCTATTTTCTCACCAGTAGTAGTGGTCGGAAATGCTCTGGTTTTGGTGGCAATTTGGAGGAATCCGTCTCTCAGAACACCATCTTATATTCTACTCGCAGGCTTGGCTTTTACTGACTTCAGCACAGGACTCATATCTCAGCCATTTTACCTGCGATGGAGTTAATAAACCTATCAGATTCGCTTGTTAACCCAACAGTAGTAGCAATCGCCAGCGGGTCTGCAACGTACTTTATTCCCATGACGACTTCCATCATTACATTAATGTCCATCGAACGTTGGCTGCATATGACCCGACGTTCTCTGCTTACAGTGCCTCGCGTCTATTCTACACTGGCAGTACTTTATCTCATCATACTACCGTCTCCAATATGTCGCGTACTGTCCGTTTTCAATAACGAACCTGGAACAGAGATCGCTTCCATGTCATGCCTATTAGCTTGCCTTATTGCTACCTCAACAGCTTACGCCAAAGTTTTCCGAATAATCCGAAGTCATCAGCAGCAGATTCAACCCAACTCTTTATCTCGATCCTCTGCTCAACCAACGATCAACGTTGCTAAGTATAGAAAATCTGTGCACACGGTCCTATATATCTTAGCGATTTTTTATGTTAGTTACTTCCCCATTGGTATAATCTTTGCGGTGTCGGTAGCTTTGGGAAGTGAGTACAAGTCTCTGACGTCGTCATTACTTGATCTATCTTTAATGGTTGTATTTTTGTCTTCTTCACTTAATCCATTTCTTTACTTGTGGAGAATGAACGATATCCGAAATGAAATTAAAAGATTAGTTAAAATAATACTCTGCAAAGACAACTAAATCTTTTATGCGAATATGTATTTAATATTCACAGTCGTAAGTCACAAATGAGTACATATATTTCGTAGAGAAGCATTCAAAATGTAGGAAAGCATGAATATTAAATTTATCAGGTAAACTACACACTTAATTTACATGTAAAAAGATACTGTTTGAATGTAGTATAAGTCCCTGATAATTCGTTAAGGTTTTTTGTTATCCGATCTGTCTTTCTATACCGAATTTTCGGTTGCTTCTTCTGGTTGTTTTCCGTATTATTCGTCGTCATCAGCAACAAATTCACTCCTACGAATCATCCTTAAATTTTGCCACACCAGCTATTAACTTAGAAAAATACAAAAAGTCGGTCTTTTCAATTCTGTATATTATAATTATTTTCTATGTATCATACTTTCCCTTTCTTATTCATCTTGGCTTGTTAGTATTTCACCTAAGAAATGACGGCTTCATTAAGCTATCGTTTACATGATAGCTTTACTTATATTTTCATCATCTTCATTTAATCCTCTTCTTTATTTGTGGAGAATGAAAAATTAAGGATATTCGAAGCGAAGTTGTACAGGTGGTTAGGAGAATGTTGCGTAAAGAAAACTAGATTGAATGAAAATATGTGAAGCTGATTTCCAGTAACAGCTTAAATTTGGATTGTATTTATATTTCGAAAACACATGACACGTTTCAAAGGGGCGAAAAATATCTTGCTAAAACATTTGCAGTTATTGAAAATAGAATTGGGGTACAAATAAATAGTAGAACGTAAAATAAATTGTAAAACGTCGGTCTTGCGTTGGAGAGCACGTCTCAACGCTTAGAATATATTAAAGAGGTTTTTCCTTCAGTCTTGAATTATGTTTTCTGTTCATAAAATGAAAATTTGAAATCTTAACGTGGATATAGTAATGTAAAAGTAGATGGCATTGATATGTTTAAAGTGGCAGTGTGTTTAAAGTGTTTTATTCTAAGTTTATCGTCTCGTTCTAGGCTGTAAATTTTACGTTTACAAGTTTTTGTTTTTTATAACTGCAGTCCTAACTTGGCGGCGTTGTTAAGAGTTTTTGTACAGTCACAACCCGTTTATGAAGACGTTCTGGGGAACACAATGTGATTTATTTTTCCACACTTTATTAAAAATGTCGAACTTAGGTATGGAAGTCAATTCAAAGAATTTAATTAAAGTATTTTCCTTAAAACTCAGTGCATTGTATATAAATAGAAAAGAAAGATAACGTAAATAAGGACTACAAGGTTTCGTCTTAAATCTCTAAAGTTCCGCAGCAAATTTAATCGCAGTGCCTTCAATACGACTGACAATAAAAATAGAAATACTAACCAAAATATTAACCCCAAGTATAAATGAATCACGAGCTTTTCTCCTTTGTTAATTCGTTTGTCAAGATTAGTTCAAAACATGGTTATTATTCCTCAGCAAAATGTACAGCTGTATACTCCCTGCAAGGTGGATGACAATTAATTAAAGATTTTGTTGCCAATACATTAATTATGGAGTGATTGCACGAATGTCACTCAGACTTTTGAATCGTTCGCTCTCCCGGTTTATATTAGTTTATCCACATGGCAGAACAATCTTATTTAATTCTCTTATAGTTTGCTTAAAATTAGAATACATCAAAAAAATCATGAAATAAGCTCTTTTCAATCATTATTTCTCGGATTTATTCAATATTACCCTTTATTCAAGAGATATCCACATGTATTTTGCTTTTATTCAATTGTTTGTTATCTGGCTAGATATTGACGTTTCTACTGACTCGCGTGAGAACCCCCAAAAATGCGACCTTTTTAGCAAAAGACGGAAAGCCAGACATCTCCAGGACTGAGCTTTGCTGGAGGTAGTTCTAATTAGTAGAAAACGAAATTAACTTTGAACCCACCGATAAGTGAACAGATCACTAAAAAATGAATGATAGACTTTCTATTATACAGAATGTTGTCAGCTTTTCATTCACACAATTTCCGGAAGCATTTTTAAAATGTAATAAACATTGTTTCAAAATATGAGTGAAGCATATACGAACTTTATTGCACTCCGGCCCGCGCAATATTTACAGTTATATCTGATCATGTTTACTTGATAAAAATAAGAAAGACCATATGTTGTCTAATCTCACACGAGGTTGCCAGGTGAGGTACGTTGCCAGTGAATAAATAGTACTTTTTGCTTGTTTGATTGATTGATAGATTGATTGATTGATTGATTGATTGATTGATTGATTGATTGATTGATTGATTTTCGATTGAATGGTAATTTCTATAAAATTGATTTTCGCCCCTCTAAGAACAGCCATTTAATCTCCACAAGAGAGATGTAGACTTTATTTAGAACTGTTTGACAGTAAGGTCAGGAAATAAATCCTTGCTATCGCCTCACTTACGCCACAAATGGGTAAAGGTTTAGAGGAGTATTCTTTCACAATATTAACCTCGTTGATAAGAAGAAACTAGTATAAACTCCATTCGCATCACTGAAAAGAGTGCTCATGTCGAACAACAACACAACTTTTTTTCTTCGCCAGCCTGCCTTAAACACATCTACACTTAACTGTGATACACACAGCTTTGATTTCTATAAAGTGGCCCTTCCAATTTTGGTGGCAATGGCCATTTTATCACCAGTGGCAGTAGTTGGGAATAGTCTGGTTTTGGCGGCAATTTGGAAGAACCCGTCACTCAGAACACCGTCTTACATTCTGCTCGCTGGCTTGGCGTTGACTGACTTTTGCACTGGGACCATTTCCGAGCCGTTTCTAGTTGCAAATGAATTGGTACACTCCCTTATCAAGCTATCTGGTAGAAACATGAGGCCATCGGTTTACTTTACAATGAGAATTATCGCCGGCAGTTGTTTCGAATACTTTTTTAACCTAACACTGGTGATTATGACGCTTATGTCCATTGAACGATGGCTGCATATGAGTCAGCGATCATTGCTAACAGTGCGTCGCCTCCATCGAATTATCGTAGTATTATTTTTTAGTCCAATCCCGTTTGTTGTTTACCGCCTTCAAGAGATCTGTGACTTTGCTTATCTATTTACTAATATTTCATTTGTCCTTCTTTGCCTTTTTGTCACTACAGTAGCGTACTTTAAGGTTTTCCATATAATTCGTCGCCATCAGCAGCAAATTTGCGCCAACGGATCGTCTCCAAACTTCGCCCAACCAGCGATTAACTTAGCGAAATATAAGAAATCCGTGTTCTCGATCCTTTATATTGTAGTTATATTTTATACAGGATACTTGCCGATGGCTATCACTCAAGGGTTAGGGTTGGTTTTTCATACAAATTGTAGCGTGGTGCTATTGTCTTTTTACGTGTCAACTTTGCTTGTATTTTTATCTTCTTCCCTTAATCCTCTTCTTTATTTGTGGAGAATGACAGATATTCGACAAGAGGTAAGAAAGTTGGTTAAATGGATGTTCTGTAAAGATAAATAGATGGATAAGACTCAACTTACAAGTAGAAATCTAAGTAAAGATTTACTTACTTTTTGCAAGAAATGAGTGTTATTCATGGCTTACTTTTCTGCAGATTAGTATATAAGTTACTTTTTTACCCGTGGATGCGACGCATCTAGGAGTGTGTGTATATGCAAATGCATCACTCACTCCTCCAGGCGTTAGCACGGCTGTGGGAGTCTGATGGGAGTCTGCAATCGTTGAAGATGGCAGACGAATTCTGAGAAGGGATGACATGGGATGGCATCACTGTTAAGTCATTTAAGTGTAAGTCCCGCTAAAAGCGGTCCACTCGACTTCGGGACCATAAATAATTTTCCTTAATTTTTTGTCAGTGAAAAGGGTTTGACACATATAATTATTGGGGCAGAATGATTTAGGGGGGGCTCCAGTTTAGCTGCTGTGGCCCCAAACCAGTCATGGGAATCACTTCCAGCCGGCAGGTGCATGCTGGGGGCATTTCCCGGGCATTCCCCGCCAATATATGTCTGAATTTATGGAAACCGTGTCAAATTTGGGGCAAAACTTTCGCGCCTGCCTGCCGGCGATAGCCGGCAGGGAGGCCTTTGCGGTGCTTGAAAAGCCAGGGGGGCTTCCGTCAAGGAGGGTGGGGAAAGATAGCCCTGGGACCTGGCTACCCGCTGATACCAAGCGGGGCTGCCAGGAGCTAACCCCAGGGGGGTGGGGTGGGTCACAGAGAGAGGCACATTCCTCAGTTAAAACTGCTCAGCATTGGACAGCATTGGCCAGTGATGCCCTGCAGTCTTAGGGGCTGGCAGCCAGCCAGCCAGACACAAGCAAGGTGGGTGAGTAGGCTGTGTGTTGACAGAGTGCCTGTGGTTGATCGAGTGAAAAAGCCTGTGTATTTTCTTGGAAAAGTGTCAGGGTGTTTGTGTTGAAATTAGCACGGTTTTCATAAATCCAGACATATATATAAAAAGCAATTTATTATTTTCCAATTCCTTATTTTTGCTTTGCTACGAGCCAAAATTAAATTTTGACCGAACTGAGGTTGCCGACCCTGATCAGAAAGGTAAAATTCGCCGATTTTGTGAAGCGTGCTACGTCGCCTAAAATGTAGCTCAAGGAACTTCGTTTTCATACGAATTTTAAGGTACATTCATTACTTTGACTGACGAAATATGGAAACTTTTCGAAAAATTCTAAGCTTACCAGCGAGGATGGAAGACACCCTACTCCGAGACCTTTTATCACCTACTAAAATTTAGCCAAATTTGACGGGGAAAATCTCAAAAGTTGGGTCTAAATGAAGCCTAAAAAGCGCATCACAGTAAATTTCATACCTTAATAAACCGTTCTATAAGTTCAAACCGGTGGGTATCTCCTTGGATTGCACGCGAGAACAGATTAAAATCTGCCACAGTCAGTGTGTTTACATAGCTATCGCTCGTGTCAAAGCTCATTTGCATAACCCTAGCACTAGGTGAAAATACGTCTTCTTCCGTTCAGGTTCGTTTGTTGACCTTCTGAGTAGTGGCAAATAGCTTCCTTTAATACTTTTGTACACTCTAGATCCAGTTTTGAGGTGAAGGTTGCGTTAAAGTTGATCAATTCTCAAGAATTGCAAGACTCCAAAAGTAAATAATGGCGCGGCCGGTCTGCAGAAATTAACCGAAGCCGTCGCCCTGACCCTTCAATAAATTCTGCCGCAGAGGTAGCACTACGAGAAGAAGAAAATCGTAAGTTTTCATTTACCGTTTAATGGCAACTGAATCCTGTGCTACTGCCAAGACTACTGTGAGCTTGAGGGCTATATGCCCGAATTTGAAAAACAACATTAACGAACACTTGCCGGTTGCCTCGCTGGGAAATGAACCTGAATGAACACGACACGCGTGAATGGAACTAAGTTTTGCGATGAATGATGGGCTTTACTTCTGTTTTATGCTTGATGCTTGTCTTTTAGTATCTTGCACAGCGCATAAAATAAACTTCGGGATTCGTTTATCGGACCGTTTATACAACGAAAGCTGCACCAGCTTCGTCAAAATGTCACACAAGTTGTAACGTGAAAGGAAGTACCCGGGAGGGGGGTACTTCCTTATATGCGTTATATAGGTATCTGTATATGAGGCCCCAAAGAGTAGGGTTTTTCAGCCGTTTGGGTCATAAATAGGGTATCGATTTTGGCCATTTTGGTTATAAATTGGGTATGGTTTTAGCACTCTAGTCTTGAATTGGGTATGTTTCTTAGCAGAAGCTACTATTTCATCATCATCAATAAGACCTTCAGCAAAAGCCCTGCATAACGTATGTTCAGGGCAATTCAACTGTGTCAGCCGCAACGGTCATGAATAGGCTATCGAATTTTTAGTCAGGTCATAAATAGGGTAGCAAAAAACGCAGATATTGGTCATAAAGAGGGTAAGGGTTTCGGGAAGTGGGCCGCACAACCCCACTCAACTTTTCTGGAAGTACCCCTCTGGGCCAATTACCAGGGGCCGAGGGCAAACCCCTACCCCGCGCGCGCCGATCATTAGATTTGGCAAGATTTTCTCATTTCAATATTTATAATGAAAAAGCCACCCATTAATTTTTTGGACTAGTGCAATCTTTTCAGTATGACCGAACGACGACAATCATTGCACCTTTAGAATTTTTATCTACCTTTCCTCGGAAAATATAAGGAGTTGCGTTCTATTTTCCTCGCTGTATTCTTGAAACAATACTCAGCTATATGCCAGAAACAATTCAGCTCAGCGATTTCCAACTCGAAAAATGTAATTCATATCATTGAAAGTGCTAAGGTGGCAATTTTCCCAAATGGGGGACGCTGGAAACGTCTGAGTGCATGAATCTTCTTCCCCAAGTCCTACCAGTGCAAGAAAATTCTGCAAATTTTGGCCAAAGCGATTCGAAATCGGTGCTTTTTATGAAAAAAATAATACATATTTAGAGGGTTTTTCGAGATATTTAGAAACTTGTTTAGTGATATTTAGAAGATTGTTTTAGAATTCCCAGAAAGATATTTAGGCGAGCTTACGTGATATTTGCGAAAAGACCTGACTGCGATGCAAATTAACGTGCGTGTGTTCATAATTTTCCCAGTCATAATAAATAAGTAATCGTATACGAGTCATAGTTGCATTACTCGTAATTATTAAAATTTTTCAAATTTCACTGTCCTTAAATAAGGCTTACGCAATTTTGAGAGAATTTTCAAATATCGCTCGTAGTGCAAATAATAAACTACGCTTGCCATTGTTATACCAATACCCATACCAAGTCTGTCTAATAGACAATGAGGTAACACTGTAAACTTCCGTTTGTTTACTTGGTAACTAAGGACTCCACTGAAAATGGATCGTACTTAGCTGTTTAAAGTAATAAACATTTAGGTTAAATGGAACCTGTCGCCTTTTAATTTACCGATTTGTGTCTTTGCAGGTCTCTTTGTAATATATATCCCACCTGTCTACCTTTCTTTCTCTTGTTGCCCACTTAGATCTTTCTGTGTCCCCAGATCGCATTTCTGTCTTGCCCAGAAACGTCTCCTCGCAACCTGCGGGAATGCTTGCATGTGTTTTAGATGCAATGATGACTTTTAATATGATTAAAACGTCCTATGCAGCTAATGTCCTGGATCAGTTTTACTGCACTTAGAACACACCCTTTCTTGAAAGAGCTTGGAACGTTAAGGTGGGATCAACCCAAGTTTTAACGTCAAATGAAAAACACACATCGTGCCGAGAATTACTAAAGAAAATGTTTTGACAACTTTTGAAGAAAAAAAGACAGCTGTATGAGTTCTGGAGAAATATAAGACTTAAGTCTATAAAGTCTAATATCGAAATGCTTTTAGCGTTGTACTCGATGATAAATGATGAATGATGAATGATAAATGACCATAGACAGCGAGCTCGTCTTATTGCATGGATCATAGTAGGACATCTTATTAAGTTGTATGCGCTGGTCACGTAGCCATTGACTCATGTAGTGAAATGCCAGAAATGATGACTAAGAATATCTTAAGAACGTTTCAGCCCCCACATGGCCTAAAAAAAAATGAAACATCAGGCTCCATGCGAAAATTACACACTGAGTTTTACAAGGAAAAAAATCTTGCAAATTTAAGGCAGGGTAGATATAAGAACTTTTTTTTGCAAATAGTTGCGCAACAATGTTGCATTGCAAGTTCTCAAACTCATAAATGCGTCAAGTTGAAACAAAGAAAATTGCAGTCGTGAAGGAGATTGGATACCCGTTTTTAATTAGCATAGATTTTGACAATTTTACTCGTTCGTTTACTCCTTGGTATTTGTTTCGATTTAGAAGACATATCAAACACTCGAGACAGTGTTTCATTGGCTAAACACCTCGAAATTCGTCACAAATACTCCGCTGCGCGTCGCATTTTCAACTGTCTTCTCGGTGTTTGGATATCCCGATGAAACACTGTCTCTCGTGTTTGATATATTACTTGAAAGCGTCACTGCGGGTGCATTACCACTCATGTTACCAAAATGTTGCACGAGGTTCGGAACTCACGTCCATTTCGCGCAACATGTCGTCACAGACTGTAACATGGGTGGCAATATTCATAACAACGTTTTTCAACTCACAATGAAGCCTTGTTGCGCAACTTTAATTCTGATCATCGAAAATCAGATTTGTAAGCAATGTCTTCATGACGGAATGAAATGTGACGCACGATTAAGTGTTAAAGGAGCTACGTCATGGCTTCACGTCTTGAAAAGTTTAGCCTAAATTTTACAAGTTCCTCGTTTGTAATCCCTGTTGTCTACTTATCGTCTCCATCTTCAACTATCCTTGTTCCTATATCGTTTATTATTATCTCTCCTGTGTTTTTCTATCTTAGTTATCTCCTATTTGCAGGTTTCCTTTGGTTTAAAGGTAATTATGTACATGGCCAAAATAACTCAAATGCCATGACTTAGCTCAACGTCACTGTGTTGGGACAAATGATTGTTATAAAAAAAAATCTGATTTCAAGTCTTCTAAATTCTTTTCCCTTAGCAAATCATTTAATTCCCACTCCTTTTGGATCCACTGAGAGATCTCTTAGTATCACATAAGCAACATATTTTATTTTATCGGCCAATACTACTTACTAAGTAAGTTATGGTTCGGTTCTATCCGGGATATGATGACATCAGGCCCTAAAAATCCAGCAAGAATTGTTGAAGTTCGGCTAACACCTTATTTACTGAGTAGAGGAAAAAATAATGCCTGTTTTTAAAAAAAAAAAAAAAATTACACGGGATTGCACTGAAGACGGCTGTTGGTCATCCGAAACATGTTATGCAAATTTAAAATTGTGTGTTTTTATCTCAAAGTTACTTCTTGTCTACTACTAGTTCGCATATGTTATGTATTAAACCTATCGAGGTTTAAACACAATCTAATTAGCCCACTTAGTTTTAAGATTGGAAGATAAAGTGAACTCCAAAAGAATAATGTTGTAACTTAACAAACGGAAACCCGTTGTTGTTGATTATAGCAAATTGCAGTTTGTATTCAAAGCCATATTTTACCATCAATGTCCTTAAAAATTCAATTTACTGTAACGAAATTATTTCGGGCTAGAAGGTGGATAAAATTAAATAATCAAACCAAACAGAACTGTAATGCAGATAAAACAACATTCACTAAAGGATTACCTGAGGCCTTTAAAAAACAATTCAGTTAACTTCAGTATCTAAACTTGATTATAGCGGAGCTCGGGCGCCCCGTACCGCCAAGGGAAGCACCATACTCATATAGGAAAAAAAGGAAACCCATGAATTGATTTTTTCATGCATGGTTATCATGGCTAGCGGTACTGCTCGTGGGAGTGTACGCACAACGATGACGACGATGGCGGCGGCGGCGGAGTTGCTCAAGATGACGGCCATACTCCATCTAATAGCTTGACAGAGACATGCAGCCTTGGTTTATAGCGTCCACTTTTGACATCGGACATCCCTGTTATGGTCAATTTACACCTGTCAAAAGAAGCTACCGCTAACCAGTTTCAGGTGACCATATCGCAGGCTCGAGTTTATAACTCATCGAGGCCTCGTGCTTTTTTAAAGTTGACCGCTGACCAAGTGCTAGTTTTCGGTTGGATAGCAGCTTATGTCAGGTGAACTTGTCGTATAAAAATGTTTTTCACTGTTTTTGTTTTGTGTAGTTTGAGATTATTTAAACTCAAAATAGAGAGCTAAACAATATACAGAAAATCTTAACGCAAAGTTACAAAACTAAAAACCAAAATTCTCGCTTATCCTGGGTTAGCTTGATCGGGCTTTGAACAACCCGGCCCAGGAGCTCCGCTTTTAGGCTTGGTAAAATATATATATTAAGTACATGCACAAATGACAAATTTTCATTTCTATTTTTGCGTTGTTTACTGACCGATGTTAATCAAGCTTTCAAAATGCATTCGTAGAAATTAATTTCCGGGTTATTGTTTTCATCCTTTTATAGGCAAATATGCAATCACAAAAGAAAGAGAAATGTAATATAAACCTTGCCCATGAACGGTACATTCAACTATATGTTTGCAAACGTTTAACAAGAAGTCTGAGATAGTTTTCCTCTGGTAAGGCAGCCGAAAGTCGTATCATAGGAGAGAATTCAGGATCATCGTTATCATCATCAGTTCTTAAAAACGCCAAGTAGCGCATAGGGCATTATCAAACTTTCTCCATTCCTGTCAGTCCTTTACAAGCCCTGCAGCTTGCTCCCAGTTAAGGTTTAGAACCTGAGGTTAAGCCTCTGCAGTCCTCCTCCAGGTGGATTTGGGACGACCTCTCCTCCTTTTATCCTAGCAAAAAGGCAGCCATGTGCAATAACACAACGGCCTGTGTCTGCTACTCTAACAGATCCAGCTTCGAAAATGACGAGAAAATCCACAGTTTTTCTTCTTCCATCGTGGTGCATTGGTTAGCTTCCATTGCTGTGGCTATTTTATCACCAGTAGCAGTGGTCGGAAATGCTCTGGTTTTGGCGGCAATTTGGAGGAATCCGTCTCTCAGAACACCATCTTACATTCTACTCGCAGGCTTGGCTTTTACTGACTTCAGCACAGGACTCATATCTCAGCCATTTTATGCTGCAATGGAGTTAATGAACCTATCACGTTCGCTTGTTAACCCAACAGTAGTAGCAATCGCCAATGGGTCTGCAACGTACTTTATTCCCATGACGACTTCTATCATCACACTAATATCCATCGAACGGTGGCTGCATATGACCCGACGTTCTCTGCTTACAGTGCCTCGCGTCTGCTCTACATTGGCATTACTTCATCTCATTATGTTGCCGTTTCCAATATGTCGCGTACTGCCCAATCTCCATAACAATTCCGTAATTTACATCGCTTCCATGTCATGCTTATTAGCTTGCCTTATTGTTACCTCAACAGCTTACGCCAAGGTTTTCCGAATGATCCGAAGTCATCAGCAGCAGATTCAACCCAACTGTTTATCTCGACCCTCTGCTCAACCAACGATCAACGTTGCTAAGTATAGAAAATCTGTGCACACGGTCCTATATATCTTAGCGATTTTTTATGTTAGTTATTTCCCCATTGGTATAATCTTTGCGGTGTCGGTAGCTTTGGGAAGTGAGTACAAGGCTCTGACGTCGTCATTACTTGATCTATCTTTAATGTTTGTATTTTTGTCTTCTTCACTTAATCCATTTCTTTACTTGTGGAGAATGAACGATATCCGAAATGAAATTAAAAGATTAGTTAAAATAATACTCTGCAAAGACAACTAGATCTTTTATGTGAATATGTATTTAATATTCACAGTCGTAAGTCACAAATGAGTACATATATTTCGTAGAGAAGCATTCAAAATGTAAGAAAGCATGTATAATAAATTTATCAGGTAAACTACACACTTAATTTACATGTACAAAGCTGCTGTATGAATGTAGTGTTAAGTCCCTAATAATTCGTTAAGGTTTTTTTGTTATCCGATCTGTTTTTTCTATACCGAACTTTCGATTGCTTCTGTCCACCTTCATCAGAGTTGCAATGTTAAGGTTCGTTTCCAATAATCCAATGAAGTAATTAGTGTTTGATAATGGAACTGAATATTACGACTGACTTGGTTCGTATAAGTACAAATTGAAAACTTTAATTTGGATATGTTGAAGAAAAATGAAGAGAAACGAGTTTTTTTTATTTTCTGGCATAATTAAAGTAGTACATAACCTTTCAATTTTAAACTATATGAAAGTTTGAACAGCAGGCATATGGATATTTACAATCTCTCTTTCCGCAATCGTCTTGATTATAATTACATACAGAAATGACAAATTTTCCTTTATATTCTTACTTTGTTTACTGACTAGAGTTAATTGTTCAATTATTCAAGGTTCATATTTCAACCTTATTGAATTGAAATTCAACAAAATACTGAGCTGCAACGACAGATGCTTTTAAAATTAATTTTAGTGTTATTGTTTTCATCCTTTTATAGGCAAATATGTAATCACAGAAAAGAAGATAAATTCAATATAAACCTTGCCTATGAGCGGTACATACCACTATTAGTTTGAAAACGGTTGACAAGAAGTTTGGGGATAGTTTTCTTCTGGTAAACTAACCCAAATTCATATCATGGGAGAAAGTTCGCCATCATCATCACTCCTTTCGCAAAGAGGAAGATAGGGCATCACCCAGTTTCTTCAGTCTTGTCTGTCCTTTGATCCAAGTTAAAGTTTAGAGCCTGAGGTTCTGCCTCTGCAGTCCTCCACCAGGTGAATTTGACACAGCCTCTCTTTCTTTTACCCTAGGAGTAAGAAAGCCATGTGCAATAACACAACGGCCTGTGCCTGCTATTCTAATGTATCCAACTTCGAAAATGACGAGAAGAACCACAGCTTTTCTTCTCACATCATGATAACTTGGTCAGCTTCCATTGCTGTCGCTATTTTATCGCCAGTAGCAGTGGTCGGAAATGCTCTGGTTTTGGCGGCAATTTGGAGGAATCCGTCTCTCAGAACACCATCTTACATTCTGCCCGCGGGCTTGGCTTTTACTGACCAGCACAGGACTCATATCTCAGCCATTTTACGCTGTGATGGAGTTAATAAACCTATCACGTTCGCTTGTTAACCCAACAGTAGTAGCAATCGCCAGCGGGTCTGTAACGTACTTTATTCCCATGACCACTTCCATCATTACATTAATGTCCATCGAACGTTGGCTGCATATGACCCGACGTTCTCTGCTTATAGTGCCTCGCGTCTACTCTACATTGGCATTACTTCATCTCATTATGTTGCCGTTTCCAGTATGTCGCGTACTGCCCATTCTCCATAACAATCCCGGGATAGACATCGCTTCCATGTCATGCCTATTAGCTTGCCTTATTGTTACCTCAACAGCTTACGCCAAAGTTTTCCGAATAATCGGAAGTCATCAGCAGTAGATTCAACCCAACTGTTTATCTCGACCCTCTGCTCAACCAACGATCAACGTTGCTAAGTATAGAAAATCTGTGCACACGGTCCTCTATATCTTAGCGATTTTTTATGTTAGCTACACCCCCATTGGTATAATCTTTGTGCTCTCCCTAACATTGGGAAGTGAATACGATTCTCTGACAGCGTCATTACTTGATTTATCTGTAGTGTTTGTATTTTTATCGTCTTCGCTTAATCCATTTCTATACTTGTGGAGAATGATATTCGAAATGAAATTACAAGATTAGTTAAAATAATATTTCGTTTAGACAACTAGATCCTTTATGTGAACATGTATTTCATATTAAAAATCGTATTCACAAATGAGTACATATTTCCTAGAGTAGCATTTAAAATGCGAGAAAGCATGAATAACAAATCTAACAAATCTAACCTCAAAATTGTTTAAAATAATACTCAGCAAAGACATCTAGAACCTTTACTTGAATATGTATCTAATATTGAAAGTTGTACATCACAAATGAGTACACTCTTCCTAGAGAAGCATTTGAAATCTAAGAAAGCATGAATAATAAATCTATTAGGTAAATTACACACGTACATTACAAGTACAGCGCTACTGTATGAATGTACACGTAGTGTAGGTCCCTAATAATTCGTTAAGGTTTTTTGCTATCCGATCTGTTTTTCTTTAACAAATTTTCGGTTGCTTCTGTCCAATGACCTTCATCAGGGGTGCAATGTTAAGATTAATCTCTAATAATCCAATGAAGTAATGAGGTTTTGACACTGGAAATGAATATTACAACTGACTTAGTTCGTATAAATACAAATTGAAAAATCAATGTGGATATGTTGGAGAAAATGTTAAAAAAGAAACAAAGCGGGTATGATTAAAGTAATTCATAATTTTACTTTATATTTCCATTTCAAACCATATGAAAGTCTGAACAGCGGGCATACGTGTACTTACGATCACCTCATTGAAATAAAATACAATAAGGGAAAGGAGGAGACTTTTCAATGAAATCATTTATTTAAATCATTTATTCCTAAACAAACCCAGTCATCTTGAGTGACTACAGAGCCTGTGGGTGCAAAACTTTAACTAAATTAAAAAGAACGCAAGCTAACAAACCTATTGTTGAGAGATTCCTTTTTCAATTGTATTTCCTGTATTATATGTTTGAGTTAAAGTTACCTTTCCATTTTAGCATTTTGTATCTGATTTCGTTTTTCTAAGCCTTTTTTCCATGTCCTTTAAACCTTAGCTTTCCTCATTTAAATTGGCTTTGTGACACTGCAACATGTCAGTGAAGAAATTGCCCGAACTTTAATTATATTGGCTCCCTTGTCCATTTTGACAGTGACGGTTTTATATTAACAGGAAATCTTTTGAAGAAATGAGCTAAACATTGTCATATTACGTTTGCAGTAATGATGTTCTACCGGAATTTTCAATGGATATTCTAAATGTGCAATGAAAATACCTTTTGAGTACACATTGAAGCGAACTGATAAAATATATGTCATACTGCCAAATAACGAAAGAGAAGTTTTTATATATTGTAATGTCCTTCATTAATTATTTCCTTTTTGAAAACGACCTGCCAAAGCTTTGACTCGATCAATTTATTATAAAGAAGGCTCTTTTAATGAAACTGTAAATATTGAGAAGCCCTTTTGATTTTTTTTTTTTTTTTTGCGAAGAATTGCTGTCTCAAGTTGTCATGAAATAATGTTACGAATCAAAAGCGAGTAGAACACCACCCTACACAATAGAACACCAACCTTCGAAACACGACTTTCTGGGTAGCTACTCTTCATAACGGAATCCTTAAAACCGAAAGTTTGTGAAAAATACAGGGGCCAAAGATCTTCAATATCGACGGGACTTTAAATTAAAACCAACCTGACTTTGTTGTGCAAATCATCTTTTGAAGAAATTTTCCATCTAGTGGAAGATGTATATCTCCTTAATCAATTCAAGTACGTATTGTATCAGAATTCCTAATGAAGTAGTAATACAAGGCTTTCAAAGCATGAATAAGCCTTGTGGGAGAAAATGTTTTATTATGTTTAATTTTAGTTTTTTCAACGCGTTTTTATCTTAAAGTTATTTATAAATTTCTCAGCTTTGTCAGTCTAGTTGCTCGATGCCATACTTCAATCATTTGTTTATTCTTTGACATTATAAACTAGGGAACCTAATATGCGTGAGGCTTGCTTAGTTATAAACAGGGCTTTAAATAAACGGTTGACGGGTGAATTCAGTCATAGTTGGAACAAATATTCAATCGGCAAGGTGCGTTTCTACTGAGAGAAAATCAGGATAAGGGAAAACTGGTATCTACACAAGTTTAGAATCGTACACCTCCAACATTTTACACACCGTTTTCCCAACACTGGGCTTCCTTCAGAAACCTCAACTTGCTCGATTTTAAAAAGCAAAGCACAGTCCTTATCGGCGAAAACAAAGTAGCCATGTCAAGCAACACGACCTATCTTCTCTGCAAGTTTTCGTTGAACATGTCTGGCACTAACGTTGATACAAGAGGACTCAGCTCCGCTATGTTCGCGGTATTTATGTCCGTTATAGTCGCCGTCGCCCTCCTATCACCGGTGGCAGTGATGGGGAATGGTCTGGTTTTGGCAGCAATTTGGCGGAACCCTTCTTTCAGAACACCTTCTTATATTCTGTTCGCTGGATTAGCCATCATTGACTTTTGCACTGGACTAATAACACAGCCATTGTATATTACAAATGAATTAATCTCCTTGCTGGAACCTAGCAAGGATTATTCGATGACATTTGCAATTGGCTTTCTCTGTTTTGAGTACTTTGGTAACCTTAGCATATTACCAGTGACAGTCATGTCCACAGAAAGATGGCCACACATGGCTCGGCAATCTTTGGTGAATGTGCATCGCACTCGAGTGATTCTGGCAGTACTGTTGCTCGTACCTATCCCTTTAGTTGTGCACCGTCTTACAAGCGGTTTTAGTTTTTCATATAAGAACTATGTTGCCAATTTTTCACTTTTCCTGGTTTGTTTTACTGTCACTTCAACAGCTTACTTTAAAGTTTTCCGTATTATTTGTCGTCAACAGCAACAAATTCACTCCTACGAATCATCCTTAAATTTTGCCACACCAGCCATTAACTTGGAAGAATACAAAAAGTCCGTCTTTTCAATTCTGTGTATTACAATTATTTTCTATGTATCATACTTTCCCTTTCTTATTCATCTTGGCTTGTTAGTATTTCACCTAAGAAATGACGGCTTCATTAAGCTATCGTTTAACATGATAGCTGTACTTATATTTTTATCTTCTTCACTTAATCCTCTTCTTTATTTGTAGAGAATGAAGGATATTCGAAGCGAAGTTATACAGTTGGTTAGGAGAATGTTGCGTAAAGAAAACTAGATTGAATGAAAATATGTGAAGCTGATTTCAGTAACAGCTTAAATTTGGATTGTATTTATATTTCGAAAACACATGACACGTTTCAAAGAGGCGAAAAATATCTTGCTAACACATTTGCAGTTAATGAAAATAGAATTGGGATACAAATAAATAGTAGAACGTAAAATATATTGTAAAACGTCGCTCTTGCGTTGGAGAACACGTCTCAACGCTTAGAATGTATATAGAGAGGTTTTTCCTTCAGTCTTGAATTATGTTTTCTGTTCATAAAATGAAAATTTGAAATCTTAACGTGAATATAGTTATGTAAAAGTAGATGGCATTGATCCAAATGATAACTTTTGGCGCAATATAAGGAGTGTGTTTAAAGTGTCTTATTCTAAGTTTATCGTCTCGTTCTAGGCTACAAATTTTACGTTTACAAGTTTTTGTTTTTTTATAACTGCAGTCCTAAATTGGCGGCGTTGTTAAGAGTTTTTGTACAGTCAAAACCCGTTTATGAAGACGTCCTGGGGAACACAATGTAATTTATTTTTCCACACTTTATTACAAATGTCGAACTCAGTTATGGAAGTCAATTCAAAGAGTTTAATTTTCATTAGAACTCAGTGCATTGTATATAAATGGAGAAGAAAGATAACGTAAATAAGGACTACAAGGTTTCGTCTCAAATCTCTAAAGTTCCGCAGCAAATTTAATCGCAATGCCTTCAATAAGACTGACAATAAAAATAGAAATATTAACCGAAATATTAACCCCAAGTATAAATGAATCACGAGCTTTTCTCCTTTGTTAATTCGTTTGCCAAGTTTAGTTCAAAACATGGTTATTGTTCCTCAGCAAAATATACAGCTGTATACTCCTTACAAGGTGGCTGAAAATTAATTTAAATTTTAGTTGCCAATACATTAATTATGGAGTGATTGCACGAATGTCACTCAGACTTTTGAATCGTTCGCTCTCCCGGTTTATATTGGTTCATCCACATGGCAGAACAATCTCATTTAATTCTCTTATAGTTTGCTTAAAATTAGAATACATCAAAAAAATCATGAAATAAGCTTCTTTCAATCATTATTTCTCGGATTTATTCAATATTACCCTTTATTCAAGAGATCTCCACATGTATTTTGCTTTTATTCAATTGTTTGTTACATGGCTAGATACTGACGTTTCTACTGACTCGCGTGAGAACCCCCAAAAATGCGACCTTTTTAGCAAAAGACGAAAAGCCAGAGATCTCCAGGATTGATCTTTGCTGGAGGTAGTTCTAATTAATAGAAAACGAAATTAACTTTGAACCCACCGATAAGTGAACAGATCACTAAAAAATGAATGATAGACTTTCTATTATACAGAATGTTGTCTGCTTTTCATTCACACAATTTCCGAATGCATTATTAAAATTGCTTATCAAGTAATAAACATTGTTTCAAAATATGAGTGAGGCATATACGAACTTTATTGCACTCCTGACCGCACAATATTTACAGTTACATCTGATCATGTTTACCTGATGAAAATAAGAAAGACCATATGTTGTCTAATCTCACACGAGGTTGCCAGGTGAGGTACGTTGCCAATGAAAACATAGTGCGTTCTGCTTGTTTGATTGATTGATTGATTTTCGATTGAATGGTAATTTCTATAAAATTGATTTTCGCCCCTCTAAGAACAGCCATTTAATCTCCACACGAAAGGCGTAGATTTTATTTACAACTGTTTGACAGTAAGGTCGGGAAATCAGTTCTTGCTATCGCCGCACCCACGCCACAAATGGGTAAAGGTTTACAGGAGTATTCTTCCAAAATATTAACCTCTTTGATAAGAAGAAACTAGTATAAACTCCATTCGCATCACTGAAAAGAGTGCTCATGTCGAACAACAACACAACTTTTTTTCTTCGTCAGCCTGCCTTAAACACATCTACACTTTACTGTGGTACACACAGCTTTGATTTCTATAAAGTGACTATTCCAATTTTGGTGGCAATGGCCATTTTATCACCAGTGGCAGTAGTCGGGAATGGTCTGGTTTTGGCGGCAATTTGGAAGAACCCGTCACTCAGAACACCGTCTTACATTCTGCTCGCTGGCTTGGCGTTGACTGACTTTTGCACCGGGACCATTTCCGAGCCGTTTCTAGTTGCAAATGAATTGGTACACTCTCTTATCCAGCTATCTGGTAGAAACATGAGGCCATCGGTTTACTTTACAATGAGAATTATCGCCGACAGTTGTTTCGAATACTTTTTTAACCTAACACTGTTGATTATGACGCTTATGTCCATTGAACGATGGCTGCATATGAGTCAGCGATCATTGCTAACAGTGCGTCGCCTCCATCGAATTATCGTAGTATTATTTTTTAGTCCAATGCCGTTTGTTGTTTACCGCCTTCAAGAGATCTATGACTTTGCTTATCTATTTACTAATATTTTATTTGTCCTTCTTTGCCTTTTTGTCACTACAGTGGCATACTTTAAGGTTTTCCATATAATTCGTCGCCATCAGCAGCAAATTTGCGTCAACGGATCGTCTCCAAACTTTGCCCAACCAGCGATTAACTTAGCGAAATATAAGAAATCCGTGTTCTCGATCCTTTATATTGTAGTTATATTTTATACAGGATACTTGCCGATGGCTATCACTCAAGGGTTAGGGTTGGTTTTTCATACAAATTGTAGCGTGGTGCTATTGTCTTTTTACGTGTCAACTTTGCTTGTATTTTTATCTTCTTCCCTTAATCCTCTTCTTTATTTGTGGAGAATGACAGATATTCGACAAGAGGTGAGAAAGTTGGTCAAAAGGATATTCAGTAAAGATAACTAGATGAATAAGACTCAACTTACAAGTAGAAATCTAAGTAAAGATTTACTTACTTTTTGCAAGAAATGAGTGTTATTCATGGCTTACTTTTCTGCAGATTAGTATATAAGTTACTTTTTTTACCCGTGGATGCGACGCATCTACGAGTGTGTAGGTATGCAAATGCAACACTCACTCCTCCAGGGGTTAGCGCACGGCTGTGGGAGTCTGATGAGAGTTTGCAATCATTGAAGATGGCAGACGAATTCTGAGGAGGGATGACATGGGATGGCATCACTGTTAAGTCATTTAATTAGCCTGAAATGATGTCTTGAAGCCGTCGCGGCCAAAAGACAAATCGTAAAATGGCTATGCAAACCGCTTCAAAAAGCCACACTTAAAAATGGTTTCCACCGATTGTTCCACAATTGTGGGCAATTATGATTTATCGTGGCGAACGAAATAATATTCAAAACAAATAAAGTACTGCGGGTAAGTTCATTCTCAATTTTGCTTAACTTATACTGGACCCCTTGATCGGGATATTTGCCCTTCATACCCCAGGGATTTTGTTTTGTGACAGCCTGCTCAGTCATATAATTAGCCTGAAATAATGTCTTTAGGCTGTCAAGGCAAAAGACAGATCGTCTAATGGCTATGTAAAGTGCTGTACAAAGCCACTCTTGATAAAATTTCGCAGCGATGATTTCCGGAAATAAGCAGAATTATGACTTATCCTGACCTTACGTTTGCTTATGTTTTAGCGCGTTATTTTTAGCGAGTTTAAATACGTCCAAATCTTCCTGTTTCTTCCGGTGCTTTTAAAAGTGGGGACACAACTTTTAAAACGTGCAGAATATCTTAATAAGCCGCTTAGACGCTTCTCAAGAACCAGACTCTTCAATAAATTTAACCTGGGTCCCGTTTCCCGAAACCCCCGGAAACTTTTTTGGTCCGCAAAGCCTAACCCTAAAAACAGAGAGGTTTATGCGCCCGAAACTTCTTGTATGAAGGGAACCTCTATTCATATGAAGAATTTGTGGATAAAATGGCAATGTAATCATAAGATTTAAGATTTTGCTATGGCTTTCCGGGTGCGAAAACTTTACGGCATTTGAGAAACGGGCACCTGGTCGCAGAGGCTTTCTCTTTCCTATTTCTCTTAAAAGGAAAAGAAGGGATTCCTAACAGACCAAGGTACATCTATTCATTTGAGGAAAAAATTATTAAAAAAAAGCAGAACAAAAATTCAGTTGTTTGAATCTTTATTCCAGTATTGTATCGATCTGCTGACTGCTGAGTGGATGAAATTATTGTAACCTCCACATTGAATAGCAACCTCCCCACTGAAAACTCAATTTTGTTGAACATTTCAATTATCCGTGCACACCGTAGGTGTGTTATTTGTTTAGCGATTTCAAATACGTCAAGATATATCTATTTCACCCTCTGCTTTGAATCGGGTGAGAACAGATGTTTAAGAGGATTTCCGCTGAACTTTCGAGCAATAAAGACAAAAATAAAGTTATTAAAAATCACAAAGGATGGTACTATTTTGAATACAGATTTTAGCTCTCAAGCTGACCCCACGAGAGAAAACTAAAATTTGAAATTATCCACATTTGAATTAAAACAGACCCTTGACGTCAGTTCAAAACAAAATAACCCAAAATTTATGCAGTTTTTACGAGGTTTGGCATTACGTTTCTCGAAAATGCTTGACAATTTAATCATGGGTCACTAAAAGAAATGAATAACAGCGAGATTTTTCAAATAGTATTCGAAAAGTTACCTGCTGAGAGTAAATTTAAGGTAAATAATTTTTTGCACCTATTGCTCGAACTTTCACCGGAACGGAGTCCGAGCTATAATACTTTTCATTCTTTTTGTCAGATTTTTTGCAAATAACGTTCTGAAATGAACTGTCATCTATTTCACTAATCTCATGTAAATATCTTTCATGTCAAAGTATTTTCTAAGATATTGTTGCTTTCAATCACACCTGTCGTTGCACCTACGCTTGATAAATCTTCGACAGACCCACATCTTCTGTTAAAAGTATCTACTTTCATGTACAAGTAGTGGACAGTGTCAACAGTCGTCGAGAAAAGACAGCTTGGTTGTGTACGAATTTAAATCTTATGGACTCCTTCCACTTTGCGATGTTAGCAATCGTCTCGCGCTCTGTATCTGTTGCAGCCTGTGTGGTCAACGCAGTCAGTTCGCTTGTGGCCGTGGTTGGTAATGCTCTCATTTTGGTAGCAATCTACAAGAATCCATCCCTCCGCACTCCTTCTTACATTCTCCTTGCTGGACTGGCGCTCACTGACTTCTTCACAGGCCTCCTACTTCTACCAGTCTCTGTTGTGTTTACCGTATTGGTTGAATTTATGAAGAAGGGGTCGCCAAGCTTGTGCCTTATTATGGTCATTTTCCAACATGGGATTGGTAGCTATTTAGGTTTTACCGCAATCTTTGTGATCACAGTCATGTCTGTTGAGAGATGGTTACTCATCAGCCGCAGGTCTACTGCAATCACCACGCACCGTATTTTCAAAGCGTATGTGGTCATCTGTCTGCTACCGACGCCTTTCATTACGTCCCGTTTGGCTCGGTCTTTGGATGGTTGTGTCCACAACAAATTGGATGGTGCAGAGGGGATCGTGGTTTTCGTCTGTCTCCTAATAACATCAGTGTTCTATTTTAAAGTTCTCCAGATTATTCGTCGTCACCAACTCCAAATTCAAGCGACCCAACCAAATCAAGGCTTTGGCCAGGCAGCAATCGACATTGCAAAGTACAATAAATCGGTGATAATGCTACTTTACATCTTAGCATTGTTTTCTGTTTGTTACCTTCCCTCTGCAATCTTCCTTCAAGTGACGTTATTTTATCAAGATTTTCAGTACACTACAGAAGTAATCATCCTGACAAACATTTTATCCACCTTGTATTATCTATCTTCTGCTCTTAATCCTCTTCTCTATTGTTGGAGAACAAGGGATTTACGAGTTAGGGTTAGACAACTATTAATGAGAATATTCCAACAGAATGTTTGAAACAGTTACATATCGCCGAAAAGACGTATTGATGGAGGTCCGTTAAGGACGGCGCATGCAAAATGTATGTAAGATAAATATGTAATTTGTTTACCCACGGAGCACCAAGGAGCCCACAAGAACTCGTTCATAAATGCCAGTGCATTCCAGGATCAAATTTGAATTTGTAAATGTTGGTTTTTGAGGAGAGGGGAAAATCGGAGTACCCGGAAAAAAAACCTCTCGGAGCAGAGTAGAAAACCAACAACAAACTCAACTCACATATGACGCCGGGTCCGGGAATCGAACCCGGAACACATTGGTGGGAGGCAAGCGCTCTCGCCACTGCCTCTGCTCCCTTTAAAGGGGAGCAGGGATGGCACATATTGAAGAAAACGGTTTTTCTTTCAAGTTTCCTCGTTCACAACCCGTCTTCATCTTCCTTAGTCGGAGCCGTGCGTACATATTCTCGGCTTTATTTTATTTTATTTTTCATTTATAGTAGAGATTCCTACAACTTGAAATTAATTTTGTTCTGGAAAATAATTTACTTTATGAGCACAGTTTTTTTTAATTGGGAGAGAGAGGTGTGTTTAACAAAACAGATGAAAGATATATACTCACCACAACCCAGGCCTTTTAAAGTTATATTGCAATATTATTTAAATCAAAAATGTCATCTACAGGCATTTTTTTACAATTTGTTTAATAACTTATACGCTGTATATTATCTGTGACAAAGAAAAATGATTGACAGGTGATTAATCTACAGTTGGCGTATTTAAAAAGTACACGAGTATAGCAAATTTATCCGAATGCATTTCCTTTTTTGCTGCTCTAAGAGATTAAAAATGATTATGTTTATTCAAAAGTACAAAGATCATTTCATCTATTTTGATGAAATATTTGGTTTACTTCTATTACATACTCAGTATTGGGTTAATTGCGAAGCCGAAAGCTCATTCAATTCTTATCTAGATAAACATCTTCGGATTTCGGTTCGTTATCCCAATATGTTTTTCTTTCGAATCAATCATATGAAATATGAATGGACTTAGATAAACACCACAAATTTAATGAAAATCTATTGCTGTTTTATCCTTGTTGCAAGATGTATACAAATCGTGCGCTAGATTCGTATCTTTCGAAGTTACTGCCCACAAAACCCACGACTATACTTTTTCGCTTGATTTTCGCAAAAGGATACCATATTAAAAACCTGGAAGTCTTTTTCAAGACGCAGGAATCTTATAGTAATATAGTGCACACCAACCAAGCCAATTAATAATTTTCTTTAGGCTGTTGTTTTCATGTACACTACCCTCAGCATCCCCTTGAAGGGATGTCTTTATCCCGCATGCTCGTGCGCATGTTAACCACTGACAAAAATTTTGTGTTACATGTCAATGTTTTCCTGCCAAGAAACGCTTCGGGTTTGGAAGACGAGCAATTCCACCTCGACGAGCGGGTATGTGTTCTGTAAGGGAAAATAAAATATCATGCAGAAACTAAAAACAAGGAAAAAGACAAGAGACAATACAGCTCTAAGAGATAAGACCCACAGGCAATGGTAAAACGATGTATTTTTGTATTTTTGTGTTAAAAGAAGGCGCGCAAAATGTTGGGAAAAAATCATTTTAATGTACTGTACATTTAACGTGTCGTAAAATATTTTGTTACTCAAGGGTGTGGTGAAAATAAATAAATAAATAAAATCACTATATTTCAGAGTCGAAGTGTTTAGCACTTCTGTCTAATTAGGGACACTAAAAATAAGCAAAAACAAATATTATAACTTGAGCAGGAACTTGTTAAAGATCCCAACTGGTGGAAGACTAACCATGTGACTATTTAATGAGGCGAAATTGAATTTGATACCACCAAGCATAGACTCATGCAGTGGCAGGGAGAAGGATCTGAACCAAGGGCCTCTTCAGCGGATGATCTGTTAAACATATGACCTACCGATGATTTCATCACATTTTTGCTTAACTCGTGATATCTTGTCTTGTCTTGTCTTTCCAAACAGCAATGCATCAAAGTCATGCTCGCTCTCTGAGGGTTTAATATCGAGCGATGGTTGCCGCTACCTATCTCTCAGTGGTTTGCCAATAGGCGGTAACCGGCTTATGTTAGACCATTTTAGCCGTGGTGGTATTTTAAGTATTATATCAAACACGAGAGACAGTGTTTCATCGGGATATCCAACAACCGAGAAGAGAGTTGAAAAGACGACGCGCAGCGGAGTATTTTTGACGAAATTCGAGATGTTTGGATAAAACACTGTCTTGAGTGTTTGATATCTCTTCTTAATCGAAACAAAAACTAAGGAGTAAACGGAGAAGTAAAATCGTCAAAATCTATGCTAATTAAGACCGGGTATCCAAACCTCTTTCGCAGTTGTGATTTTCTTTGTTTTAACTTGATGAATTATTAATGAGTTTGAGAAGCTTTTTACTTACTGGTAAACTTGTACACTTCCATACTCCAGGGTCCTCCTCTTCCATCTGGCTTGCACGCGCTTGAGGCTCCATACATGTTGTATGTTTCTAGAATATCCTTACCGCCTAAACACTGGCCGCCATTTTCCAAAGCAAAGGCAGGAAATCCCTGGACCCTCGCGATGGTTGAACATTTTTTAATTGCATATTTGCGTAACATGTAGTCGTTTCCATCTAACATTGGGAATATTCCTTCCAGACTAGGAAGCGCTCTCTCGGGTTGATCTCGCCAACAGCCGATGCTAAAATAATCTGTGGGAGAAGTACTGTAAATACAAACGGCGGCTAACCATAAAACCCTTCATATACAACTACGTAAAATTTCAACGTTTATTCCGTTTGTCCTTTAATACACGAGGCCCCACCAAAACATTTCACAGGTATAAGCCTTGGGAAAAACGCAACTAAAACTGCCATACAAACTGAGAAAACCGTTAAAACCGAGTGAACTGAGGTTTGAAGTCGGTGGCCCTCGTGGTCTCCGTTCAAAAAGGACCATCTGTACGTATGCACGAGACTAAAAACCGCTGCTGGCACAGGAAAACCCACCTAGGTCATAAAAAACTCAGCAGGCACAAATACAATGACTTTCTTTTACTTGTCGAGTCTTTGTGAGGCAATCCCCAATTGACAGATACAAATACCCACTTCGAAATGACATCAAGTCAATGGCTTACTAAGCTTAATAATCTATGCTGTGCTACTAACCTGGAGCATGTTTAGTTCTGTTCATGCCACCTTTGGAGAAAACTGAAAAAAACGTTGTTAATGCTGAACGCCGGTGAACAATAGAGGTCTAGTCTTGTGTTTACAATTATGTTGTTAAAGATGTTCATGTCCTCTGATAATTCACCTGGCTGATTATCGTATATTTATTTTAAGGTTAACTCTGAGAATCTCGTTCCATATAGGGTGGATATCTTCTATTTGATGATTGCCTTTATTCTCATAACCTGATGTTTATAAGATTATCGATACTGTGAGGAGAAATTGGCCTTAGGTCACTTTACCATGTGGGCGAGATGGCTGAAACTTTCTTTCCCTTGTATTATCAATGGGTTCTAAGAGTAACAAAACAAACATCAAGTTTAGCAAGTTTTCAGTCTTTTTCTGCCGGTGTTTCTGGCCTCATTGCAATATTGATTACTTTTTAGATTAACTACAAGTTCTTAGTGTTATTTATAGTCAGTAATGAATAGATGGTCTAGACGCATGCCATATAGGTCTTAAACTGGGCGAAGAGGAAACGTGGATAGGGAAGGACGAAGAAACAAATATTGCTACACAGAAAGGAAGCTACAACGCTACGCTTTTTCATTAACCAACACCTATGCGGCACTAAGAGAAGGGAAGTATATTTACTTCTGTACATTACTTGCTAAAAATTTCGGACGTTTTAGTTTGGGCGTTTAATTTTCGGACACCGGACACTTTTTATCTCATTTCGGACAAATTTCAGACAAAAATTTCGGACACTTTGCTGAAGCATAGCTTAAACAGCAGCTGAAAAAATGATAGTTTGACTGCTCCTTCCAGGTTTTACGGAAACACCAACGAAAAAATGGCACAAATTCTATCAAGCCATTACATATCTCAAGCATTGTCTCGACTAGAATTCCTCCAAAATGGAAACTAAGAGCTTTCGAACTACTTAAAAGCTTTATACTGTACTGTAAATATTTCGGACGTTTAAAAAGTTGAGACGGTTTTATTTTCGGACCCTCTTTTTGTCCGAAATTAATATCGTCCGAGATTTTTTTGCAAGTAATGTAAACAAACGAGAGTAGGAAAGAATGCAATTATTATTCGATGAATTGATTAGGCGCAAAAAGCAGATGGTTGAAATATAATACCTGGAAGTATTTGTGCCAAGTTGTTAAGCTGAACTGGATTGAGTAACCGCTGACCACCTGGCGTTTTTATGACCTGCGGTTTCACGGGCATATTAAAATGCGGTGCTGAGGCAAAGAGGTAAACATTTGTCAGTAAGAAAGCTTTTTTGTTGAACTTTTAACGACAATGTTTTCTAACTGCTCAATGGTCATCTTGATTAATGGGTTTAACCGTGCCATTTTTTGCATGGTTGATGATCTTTTTCTACATTTCCTTGACCCCTATGATTGATTACGTATCAATCGACTGATTAGGAATTTTACTTTTATATATCCCACAACTTTTTTAAAAGAACATAGAAGACCTTATGCGTCTCAAGGCGCGACAAGGACTGATGATGCTGACGAAAAGAACATAGTGTCACGGTTTTACTGTTATAAATCATCGTTACTATTATATATTCCCAAGACCCATTACGTTTCCCACATGACAACACTTCAGAAAGCTATTTATTTTTCATACTTAGAGTTGACGTTTCATGCTCTTTTAAGGCAGGGACTGGTATATCATTGGCCCCTAATACATGCATGCGTGTCTCTCCCTTGGAACCTTGGGCAACAAGATAAGGAACATTTCAGTTGCTTAGGTATATCTTTTACATGATGGTTAGATAAAGACTAAAACAATACAGTTGTCTGAGTCTTGACTGTATTACAGTCGTCAATAATCTTCCGTTTTACGTGTCCCGTTGGTAACTGGCTTTCTTTCTTAATGCATTGAATTCTCACTGATTGTTTCGAGACTAGTGTCACAGGCATTATGAACTAGTTATAGAGCTCATCAAATGCCAAATTGTACTGCACAGAAACAATTACAACTAGCTAATGCAGTGGTCGCGACTGAGATGTTGTGAGAATCCTCCAAATTATTTACTCGCAGTCTAAAGTACTGACTAAATAAAGATCTTGATACAAAACTCGTTGCCTCGTTAAAAAATTATCGAAGGACGCGTACAATCATATCGTATCGTTATAAATTATCTTCTCACCTGGAGTTTCTTTTGGTGAGATTGCGGCTGCCTCTGCAATGTAGACAATAACAATAATTTAATTTTGTTAGGTAATCGCCAAAGAGACGAGACTGGCTTTAAAACGTTCTTCTATCAAAGAGGTCAGAATCGCGCTTTTTTCCATCTTATGAGAGTGAGATGTCAAAGATTATTAAGGTTCAGAAGAGCTTTTGATTGGTCAGCCGTTACATCAATGAAGCCAATCAAAAACTCAGGTCTGAGTACGAACAAGGACAGTTTAGACGGTTTTCAATATTAAAATAAAACACTGACCTGGAATGTTTATTTTTAATCCTGGATTTAATACATTCTGTTTACCTGTAAAATCAACAAAAGAATATCATCTCCAAGGGTATCAAAATAATTGAGGAGAGTTTTGGACGGTTTTCGAATGTCTCTAGAATGCACCAAAACATTTTTTCCAAAATTCTTCTCATATTTACGATTAGTTTGGTTTTTAACTGCCAAAATGTTTAAAATGGTCGGTTTCGTTGACCAAATTACCAAGGAAAAACCTTAAACGCTCATTGCCACAGAGCTTCTCAAGACGATTCGGTGGCAAAACAGTTAGTGTGGAAATAAGTTTGATATGCATGGATAGGAAAAGAGCTGTAGAGCTCTCATTTGTTCACATGAAAGATTTACACACTGAAAACACGCTGTGCAAACAAGAAGTGAAGAAGCTATGGTATTGTCGTATTATTGTAGCAGCTGTTATTATTGTAGATCTTGAGCCATTGTTTCTGTTGTTTTGTCCCTGAAGGGTATCAGCCATTCATGTAAGATCTTACAAGAGCTGCTACATCACCCAATGCAACAGAGACAACGCCAGTTCAAAATGATATAACAGAGCAACAAAAACTGTGATGCTCACCAGTAAATCGGCAAACCATACCATACCTTTGTCTTTTTTCTTGGTAAGAAAGTTAACTTCCATTTCCGCTTGTTTCTCGAGTTCTGTGAGAGAAGGTGTATCGTCCTGTATGGGCTGTTTCTTTTGCGCGTCCTGGGTGGACGGAGGAGCCGGTTTTGGGGTCACGGGCTTAGGACTCACTGGTGCAGAATTTGGTTTGTCTGTCTCGACAAGGGCTAGCAAGTCCGTGCCCAGGTCCGCTAGACTATTTGCTTTGCCGGGCTGTTTGCTCCCACCGGGCTCAGGAAATTTGTGAATATAAATGAGCTTTTTGACACCTGTGTAAAACGAAGACATTGAAATAAAATTTTCATTTAACATTTTAACGTAAAATTAAGATTCCACCTTTCAATATAGTATGGGATCACATTTACACAAAGGAACCTGTACCTAAAAGAATTTAATTTCTCCACAGCATTCTGAGTCAAACGATAGCCTAACGTTTATTGCAATCCATTTCCACTCCCCTTACTACTGTAGGTTTTAGTGTCAGTATAATCTGAGCATACTGATGACTCTGTTCGCGGGCGCAAACACGAAATTACAGCTAATCAGAGGCGCGACAAGATCTTTTCTAGTGACGTCATTAGAGTCCTGTCTCTTCCTTCCTTGGGAACGTACCTTTCTCGAAAGAAGAAGAGATAGGAACCTGGAAACGAGGTTGAGACGTAGCTATACCAGGGGAAGAATTGGGTGCCTCAACCAACTGGGGAGGTCTGCTTAGTTAGTAAAGTCACTCCATCGTTTGTCATCCTTGCCTTGCTCGAGCTCTTCCCTTTATCTAGTCCATTAATCGTAAGATTTCACTTTCCAGGAAAACGTTTTGGCTGTTCTTTATGTGGTAGACAAGAAAATTAAGGTAGGTTTTTTCGTTCTACTCTTTGATAAGCCTGTTATGTGATTTGTGCTCACCTTTCCTTTTATTAGCCTTAGCGGCCTCAACTTGTAGCTCCCTAATCGCCTGTTCCGTCGCCCTCTTCAAATCTTGAAGTGTATCCATCTCTGACTTCTCGGATTGCTCCTCGTCCTCGGAATATTGGTACTCGGATTTTAATTTTCGCAGCTTCGTTCGAAGCTTTCTTAATTTCATTTTTAAATCCTGGTGAAAAAATATGTAAAGTTATGTGAAGTTATTTTAACGTTCTTCAATTCTAAAGGTGATGTGAAAATTTGAGCTAAAAACACTGAACTTGATTTTTAGGGAGCCAACCTAATAAACGTTGGAGTTAAATAATCAAAGGTAAACACATTCGGCACTTCATTTCCTCTGGATATTTTAACGGAGTAGTTCTCGGACCCTGAATAGAAAAGGCCCACTCTCCAAGTTTTATAGGACTTAGCTATTAAAATGTCTGGTTGCGAAGGCTCAACAACATCACACTAAAAAAGACATAAGAATTCAGGTTGTTTTGCATTTCACTTTATGAAAATTGCTTTACCTTTAGTTTCTTTTGATGCTCTTTATTAGCCTTTATTTGAACCTTCAGTGCCATTTCGGCTGGTGAATAGAGAGCCGTGGAGTAGCTTGGTCGCTTTGGCTTGTCACTTGCGTGCGCGTGCACAGTTTGACCCGGTACGATGGGCGCAATGGCCAACGGACGTTGCATATAATTTGGCACACTTTGCTCGTCTGGCGCGTTAGAAGGCTGGGAATCTTCCATCTAGAACAGAAGAAAGATAATCTGGCTGGTTAATTGTCCATGAGACTAAGTACTGCGGCGTTAGTGTAGTGTATATTTAATGTTAAAAAGTAGTAATGTAAATTTCTGACCTGGAAGGAGGCTAGTTCAAAGGCGATAGTTTGGGATCACAAATTTTTAACTCTTCGTTATTACCAGAGGGTAGAATTGAACCTGGGACCCTATGCGCCATGACAACTTCATCCCGACCTTCGCTCAGACAACTATTTACAACTGAAAACGTTTGCCTTCAGTTCAATCGCTGATTCCCTTTTTAAATGACTCTACCGAAATACGAAGTTGCCAGATCTGTTTTTAGAAATTTGTATTTTCATGTTTTGATTGTTTGAGGGCCACAGGTTTATTAGCGTTTAGCTATCTAGTGGTACCCTCACTGAATAAAGTGTTAACTTGCTTAGTTACTAAAAGGGAGCTGTATCTAACTTGAAGAAAATATCGACATCTTAAGCTCCGAGCTAAAAGAGTTATCTATTCTTCTTCCAGCCTCAGTAGTATTCCCTCACATTCTAGCACTGTAATCTTACGATTAAATTATTGGCATGGATGGTCTTCTTACCTCTTGGTTGGTGTCATCCTGACTTCCCATCCCTGCAGCATGTCCCTCAACGTTCATTCCACCTATTTTAATCCCATGCCCCATTCCTCCCATGCTCATGCCCATCCCCAGCCCCATGCCCATTCCATTTCCCATACCATTCATTCCATTCCCCATACTATTTCCCATACCTCCCATCCCTCCAACTCCCTCCATGCTATTATCCATTCCGTTTCCCATCCCATTCCCCATTCCATTTCCCATCCCATTTCCCATCCTATTTCCCATTCCATTCCCCATCTCAAGATTAAGCCCCAGTGATCCAAGATCAAGATTGCCTAAGTCTCCTCCCATGTTATCGTTGTTGTTGCTCATACGTCCACCAGCACCTCCCATTCTTCCTCCCCCGCCACCACCACCACCACCGCCACCTCCTCCTCCCCCTCCGACCATTATTTGTCCCAGAAGCTGCTGCAGGGAATTGTCGGACATCCCATTGCCACCTAGATCGTCCATCCCAAGATCCATTCCTGTAAGTAAACGACAAAGACACATTTCACATTACATCATCATATTTTGGTTTCCTCAATAAGTAGTGGGTTGATGTTTCCCATACAGACAAACCTAAGTTATTATTATTACCGCTTGTTCAAAACCAATCTTAAACCATCCAAGAATCAATAAGAATGTGTTAGTGTACTTGCTAAAGCACATTAACTCACACATTGACAGATAATGAGACTTCTTTTCTCACCACTGTAGGTCACATCGCCTGAAAAACATTTTTTAACTATTTCATGTCATGGTGTGGCGGATAAAGCCTATATGTAAGATTAACGATCCCACCCTACATTCTCTCTTGCTGAAGTGCAATTGGATATGCTAAGTATGTTAACTTCTATCTACTACAGGAAGCAAATAATTTGAATTAACGAGTTCAATGAAAGCATGGGTAGTTTAAGAAAACAAAGTAAGACAGATTATAATGTTATTACAACGTGCACCCACCGCCGACTCCTTGTCTGCTTCCACCTCCCATGTTAAGTTTTTCTTCTAGAGAGTTTACCAAATTGTCACTGCCGTCACCATACTGCTGACTTTGTGAGAGTCCCCCTGTCAATGAATCGAGCCCAGTCAAACCTGTCGAAGCAGTGTTTGCAGTGTTTCCCAAGACGTCCAAGCCGTTATTCTGATATGCGCTCACTGAGTTTAACGAATTCAAGTTAGATGTCCCTCCTCCGGCTAAGTTTGACACATAAGAGTTCAAACCAACGTATGAATTACCACCTGTTTGTGCTGAGCTTAAAGAGTCCAGTCCCGCGGCGGAAAGATCGCTCAATGCTGATTGGCTTTGACCATTGCCAGTTGTATCTCCATAACTTGAACCAAAGTTGTGCCTGGCATCCAATACCGCATTAGAACCCAATACATTCGTACCGCCCGTTCCATACCCGGTGGCAAGCATTGTCCCGACGCCAGCACCATAGTCTGCAGAAAGACCCGTCCCGTAAGTACCACCTGCCCCGTAACTTGTCCCTAGTCCCGTTGCAAGCCCCGTGCCATAACTGTCCGTTGTCGTGCCTGTTAAACCTAATCCCAGTCCATTCCCTAAACCTAACCCACCCCAGTTGGCAACTATAAACTGCTTTTTCTTTTTATGCTCTCCACGACTCCTTGCCCAACGTGGATTAGAAGAGAGAGTTGCCTTTTTAATCGTAGTCTTGGGCCGCAGCGATATTTGCTCGCTTTTGCTAAGTGCAGGGCCTTTCGTACCAAGTAAACGTTTCCTTGCCAATGGAAATGTTGCCGTTGTCTTCCCATTTGCACGTTGTGACCAATATGATTTGGCAGCTAAGTTTTTAGCATTCAGCATTGTTTCCCTTGCAGGGAGAACAACCTTGCTTGGAATACTTTTAGAATTGTATCTATTTTGATAGGCACCGTAACGGATTTTTGTAGGAACATAATGAAGACTCCAATAATTGTTCCTTGAAATTCTTGGTGTAAATAGGTTTGGTGCCAGTGGATCCTTGGCCCTTGGAGATGGTCGGTACGTTTGACTTTTGTATGATCCTTGTAGACGTGGTGAAGCTGTAAAAATTGAGTTAGATTTCCTTAATTGTGGTTTCTTGCACTGGATTTCCAATAGCAAAAGTTTAAATATATGTTCCACTCTTACGGCCTTAAAACGACAAATAATTATCTCGTTGTTATTAAGAGGTCTTACGAAACCACCAAGGGCCTCCACAGACTAGACGCTTGGTAGCCAACAACCTTTTAGTTATCGACAGCTAATTGTGTTAGATGCGAGCATTCCACACATTGGAGTGTTAGTTGTCGATGTCTAAGTCAGGTCAGCGAGACCTTAGGAACTAAGGTTCCCTATGCGTGCTCAAAACACAACACGCATGCTAAATGTGCGTCATGTTTCGATAGTTGCCGACAACTAAACCAATGATTCCCACACAAGGGAAAAAAGGTCAAAACGTAGTTGTCGACAACTAAAGCAGTATCTCGTTTCAAAAACTGAAAATTGTTTAGTTGTCGAGAGCTAAAAATTTAGCGTTTTGTGGTCGACAACTCATCTCACACACTACGGTTTTCACGGTGGATAACAACTAAATGTCTAGTCTGTGGAGGCCCTTAATCAATTAGTTTCTCTATATAGAGCGACGTTGACTACTCCTTTGTTGTATATAGCCTGTTGGCCAACAGTGTTTGTTTCGTTGTGGAAGTTGCCATGCAACCCGACTATTATATTGGTGCCAAGCAGTACCAGTGTCATCCTTGCATTGCACGCGGGAATCGCAACTGCAGGTATGTTTCTAACCACTACAAAGACGTCTTTTTAAAATTGGTGTTTCTTCTCCGTTAGTCTGGCCGTTTCCATGGAAAGGATTTTTGATTTTACCTGATGTTGTCAGAGGCCATTCCACCAGTAAAATGGACAATAAGGCCAGTAAATTATTCATCACAAGCTATAATTTCTTGCCGTTTCCTCACATGGCTTTCGCCCTGTGAAGAGAAACAACAATCAACTTCTAAAACGCTAACCTGGAACCTAACTAAAGCACAAATAAATCCTGGTTTTAACAAACTTGAAATGAAAGACAAAAAAATCTTCGTGTAATCCCAAGAGGTTTCTCTCGTCAGATCGTGTCAACATGTACAAACAGAACTGGTGGTAATTTTCAGGATTTGTAACCAGCCCAATCTGATGGCAAACCCCGGCTAAAATGAGCAACAAACCATGAAAAAAGGCAAACAGGATCGCCAGTTATTCCCTTTTACCGCCATAGTAGAGTCATTATATAAATCCATGTTTCAGCAAATATCAAGCGATATTTAATTGTCGAATTAAAGTATACAATAGACACTTCGAGAAAACCAAACAGCCACAGGAAAATAATCATTGACTATCTGTATTTTTGGAAATTGGAATCTATATTTTTTTACCGGATCCTAATCTGATATCGCTTTATTTTTGTTTATTTTTTCCTCCAAATTATTCTTTGGAAACACTCTGGTTTAATTACCCACAAAGAAAAAGCATCATTACTAACAAATTCTTCTGACCTTGAAAAAGATATAATATAATATAATATATTCATCTGCACAGCATCAACACAGTGCAGAGAAATTGCGAACCTCAGGTAGATTTAGTTCGGAAAGCATATAATAATAATTCTGTTAAAGAATCTTACAAACTCTGATTTACTCTAATTAACAAATGAATAACGGAAAGATGACTTGTAAGATTTGTCATTAAAACTGGATCAGGAATCAATTTTTAGATTACTGCTGCTTCAGCTTTGTTGTAACTCATGGCTAACTGAAAATATAAGTTAATTTTACAAAGCATAAATCAAGACCATAAAAACCCGGACCAAGAGCCCTTTATAGGTGATAAAAAGTCATATTCACTTCATAATTATGACATTTTCTTTGCATCGTGAATGTCGTAATTACTAGACACAAACATAACTTTATGGTTTCTGATGCCGTGTGACAAAACAAGATACTATCGCAAATATTTTCCCTTATTCTGATACAAATTTACAAATCACTCACCATTTGTAACTACGTCCTAGACAAAACATTTCGTTCGATGATCCGCCATTATTTTTCGCGACCCACGATGCATGCGATATCACGAATTATGGGCCCTGTTGATGACTTCCAAATTTGGACATCGAAAATTATCTGATACTTGATTTCATGAATTACCTCAGTAAAGAGTGGAAAATAAGTCTTTAGGGCGGCACTGAAATTATGTATCTCTATATTACATGACACATTTCTGGCACAAGATTCCCTTCAGTCACACCCTCATGAGATACGGGAAGTGAAGAAACTATCGAAGTGAAAACACCAGTGCCAACCTGTTTTGACTGGTGGTTTTCCTTGCATGAATAAAGGCAATCAGCACTTTTATCGAAGGGGTATCCCTTAACTAACCGAGAAATAGAGTAAATCGATGTCCTTTGTGGCTGAGAATCGTTTCAGACCTTTTTATTTTGATATCCTAATGAGAGAGATTGTTGTGTCTCACGCCACACACTCTGCTAGGGAAAACAGGGCTATGTTTTACAAACAGGTTAGAAGCGTGAATCTAGCCACCTGTAACAGTATTAGTTGTGTTTTGACCTCTTTTTGTAGGACGCACTTGCAAAAGAAAGAAGGCATCCTTGCATTGGTTCCAGAAGTAATCCTGAAACAAAATGGGTGTCCAATTTGAATTGAACATCTTGAAGATGGAATGCAATCAACTTCAGACACCTGCTTTGTTACGGCGACGTCTTGGGTTTTTTTATTAGGAAACCCTCCCTATACCCGAGTAAATTTCTGTCAGATTATATTCTGATTGCTTTTTCAATCTTCTGCTTTGCTTTAACTAATTACCATAGCCTTTAACTGCCTTTGTTATTTGCGCACTTGAGAGAGAAAATAACTCAGAGAGTCAATTATGGTTACCTTGAGTAGTTCAAAAACTATTTTTAGATGAGTACTTTAGTGTTTGAACTTTTGAACTTGTTCCATCCCAAAATACATGAAGACCGAATGTGATGGTTGCCATTTTTGGAACAGGAAAACTTATCGAAAATCAGTTTCTTGAATATGTTCTCTCGATTCTTTCCAATAAGTCAAAATCCACCAGTTTCAAATTAACACAAGTTTCCTGCAATGATGGGAGCAAATTGGCAACCTCAAATTGCTTTACATGTATCCTCTACTCTGGTGATTTAGATAGTTCATTTTACTTAGTAAAGGTATCCGTTGCTATGAGTACTGATGATGACACCCGTAAGAGAGAAATAAGCCATAACTTTACCAAGAACCCCAGAGAGCTAAAGGACGGGAAATAAACAATAACTTAAAGTTTGTTAAATTATTTTATTAACATGCTGTCTCCATACTGCAAATTTATTACAAATATTTCCTGGTGAGACGTAAGGTGAGCTCCCGTCTTACTGCAATAGACCATATTCGTGTTCTCGCTTTTAGACTGGCACTAGCTTGCAATAGAGGCTCATGCGGGTAAATATCATTATTAAAAAGAGATGGACCATTTGCATTTGAAAAACTCAAGCCTCAGTCGCAAGCTAGTTCCAGTCTAATACCAAGAACACGAATATGGTCTATAAAATTAATTTCTGATCACAAGAGATAGAAACCTACAGCAAATATTTTTAATTTAGTTGTGTGAGGTGTCATGCGTGTTCAAGTAACAATAGTAATGTTATTTCACCAGGTGTATCAAGTATGCAAATGTTAATTTTGTTCTTCGAGAACCCTTCGCTGACGGTTAGCTGTTCATTTGGTCTAACATCAACCCAAGGTCAGCGGTTGTTTTTATCATTTCGCAACATATAGTTTTTAAGTAACAAATAACGAACAAGTAAACTATAAAAGGGATGGCTTTCATTTTGGCAATCAACAGCATTAGCGGTGCACGTAAATAGCATCGGTGAAAACTCTAGAATTCATGACGTGTTAAGCTTTTATAGTTTGGCAAGCGCTGAATAGATTATATAAAATTGGTAGCTGATTTCATAACAAATAAAATGTATGTATGTATGTATGTAAATGTATGTATGATTTCCCACAACACTTTAGAATAATAATTTGCAAAAACAAGAATCTTAGTTCACAGGTGACCTTGGTGTTAACACAAGGTGATAAGTTGTTTACGTAAATTTCACTCCGGGATCTAAACTCTGAAGACGAGCATGCGTCATGTTAAGCCAGGTTTTCACTGCAACATAAGCACAAGCACAAGCATAAATTAAACGGTAGTGTGGATGCCCACAACACAAGTATAAGCACCAGCTTGTACCTATGCTTATGTTTATGTCAAGTGAGAACGCGCTGTTGTAAGCATAAGTCCGCCATCTTGTTTCACTCTATCGAGGAGGTATGGAACCGAAAATTAAATACCCATTTAATTATTTATTCTACTTGTGTTGCGTAGACCGTTACGCTTATGCTTGTGCTTATGTCGTAGTGAAAACGAGGCCCTAATTTCCTCCTTTAAAACAAGTCTCGTTACATATTAAAGCCTTTTTATTGGAACAATATTGGAAGGCAAATGACAAAAATATTTGCGGAATGGTTATAAAGAAAAAAATACAAATGAAATGGTCTGGCTCTGTGTTTCAGACTTTGTTTGTGCGGGTTGCTAATTTTCAACAATTAGCGTAGCAATTTTCCATGGTCAACCTACTCTATATATAAATAACGTCACCAAATGCTTAAAACTCACAACCATGCATGTATGTAGCGAGTAATTCCATTCTAAATTCTGAAAGAAAAAATAAGGGACTTTTTCTCAACTGACTTGGTTGCGCGAGAAGTTTCGAACCCCGGGTTACTCTGAAGTATAGTTTTTTGAGACACGTTTTCAATTTAGGCAATATTCAAAACAATTCTGTTGCAATGTTCTTCAACAATGCAAGTTTAAAGTACAGACCATTAAGAACTCATTTCATATCGTATTCTCCCCCCCCCCCCCCCCCCCTTCCCTTCATATCTTGTTAAGCTGACGTTGCGGATTCCCATTAGGCAATGCTGTAAATTTTGCTAGGTACTCGCAAATTGTTTCAGTCTTTATTGGCGGAACACCGTAGATTCTGCCTCAAAAGTCTTAAGATTGTACTTTTATCTGTTTTGCATAACAGAGCAATAATCCTTTTTTTACTGACGCAATACGACACAGAACGTATTGTTCCATTTTCATTATAAAATTATTGGAATCACACATTACATGTACATGAAATGGTGGTGTTAGACCAGTTCTTTCAAAAGTCGTTACCTTACATTTGTTCGTCATTAAAGCAATGTTTCCTACTACAAAAATGATAACATACATGCCTGTTACGAAGCCCAGGTGCTACGTATTATGTTGCATGTAAACAAACGTCGAAAACTCAGAACCTTTAGTTTAACTTTAATAAATCCACTTGCAAATCCAAACATCCACGAGCTAAAGTACTGCGACAAGCATTTCGATCAGCCCAATTTTAGCGATTTAGGTTCATCTAGTCCAGGTTTTCTACAGACATCAAAAGGAACTAACTAAGTACGGGAACCAAAGGAGCGAAATTAAACGAATGCAACCCTTACCGACTGTTTCGTTCCAAGTACAAATGTCCTATGTTCTTCAAAAACAACAACATGGCGGATCGCAAATCAAAGACAACGCACATGCTTCATGACAGGTGAAGCAAACACGTTACGTCATACACAGGTCCGCACAACGTGCGCAATGGTGGCTACGATGCCAACCAGTTATCTCACTCTTCAACACCACAAGGCTCTTTACACAGAAAATCCGGCAGAACAATTAGATCAGACTAACATGATTCTGCCATAAAACACCAAAACGCATATTATTTCCGCCATATTGGTACAAAAAACTTATACTAGTAGGAATGGACTTGAATCTATGTTAAATCTGTACAGACAATTCTTTTTGGATAGGATATCGTGAAGCGTCTTCTTTTGCAACACCTACTAAATAAGAGAAGAATAGAGAAAAGTTTTCACAGAAAATTAATCCGAGCGCTATCAAAAGTAATTAGTTAATTTTATGCGTGGTAGTTTTGTTTTCAGACAAAACTTCAAGCTTTTTTTAAAAATTTTGCAAGTTGAGGAATGATCGAGCTAAGGTCGAAGTTGATTCTGGCTAAACACAAAGCACGATCCTGTTACTTTATTTTGTCACGTACGGGCAGCACCAACAGAAATTCAGGTCTTTATCTTTCTTCTGAGGGCCAGAAATTGTAGCCATTGCCATCTTCCTTGTCCTGTTCTTCATCCGGGAAACCCTCTTCTACCTGACTTGCAGGGAATGGTATCGTCTCATCTGCGTCTACCTCCCGTCCAATGTCTTCGATTTGTTGGCTTTGATCATCAGTGTAGCGTTGTATTTCGTCCCCTAAGTTTGACACTTCCTGGCCTTTTTCGGTTATCCTGGAACTCATTTCGTCACCAAGAACCTCGGTTTGATGTGACAAATAATTGACGCCACGCCCACCCGGAAGTACTTCTGGCACGGGAACATAGAAAGGATCGCCCATTTCGAGTTGGTATGGGACTGGACGTAAATTAACTGTGAAAAGACACATTGATTACGCCGATGTTGCAAGCTTTTCAGTCGAAATAACTCTTAGACTCTGGACAACAAAAGCAGAGAGCCCTGAGTATATATAATTCTCTTATACTGTGCATTAAACAAATAACCAAAGATACAGATACGTTTGGATCAAAATTACCGAAAACAAACATCTAGATAGATTGCAACTCTGATGAAGGTGGACAGAAGCCATCGAAAATTCAGAAAGGAAAATTTAAAGGAAATTAGATCGGATTACAAAAAAAAACTTAAAATTGTATATCACCGATCGCAACAGTGGGAAGCAACACAAGTACTCCTTGTAAGTACCAAAACAAATCTAACGCCTAAAATCGAATTGCAATTGTTAATTAACACAAATGAGTCACTGTTAACAGTTGTCTTGGTGATCCTCGGTTAAATTAAGACGCTTAACTACCGTCCAAATCAACTTATCAGTACCATCTTGCTACATACTGCACTTAAAGTCTTAGTTACCCTATCCTGCAGCTGGTTGGTTAAGCAAAGAGTGCCAGTGATATGCAGGGCAGAAGGGTCAATCACGAGGTTCATTCCTTGACAAATTGAAATCCTTCTGATGTTGTAAAACTGTCACGAATACGTTAGCTAAACTCGTTGTTTTAACATTGAGGGTGTTGTTATCAAACTGTGACAATTTCTCACACCACTTGAACTCCATTTTGTTACGTTTTTCAAAACAATATAATTTTTTGGTATTTTCAAGCTTGTAAGATCTTACATCTTGCTAACATCGTCGTCCACTCCTTCAACCAGAAAAGGGTCAAGTTTTGATCCGTCGGCCATTTTCCATCCGATCACTAAAGTATAGTTTTAAGGTCGGCTGACATAACAAGGCTTCTTCTCTTCCGTAGTCAGATGCTAAAGTAGAGAAAACTTACCTGGACGACAACACAGAACGCATAACAACGACAGGACTGCCAAAAGAACAAACCTTGCCATTCTTCATTGCCAGGTCTTCGGTTATCAATATTCCTCAATAGTGAGTTTAGTTATTTTACCTGTTATCCACCTGTGTCACGCTTGAGTGGTTCCCTAGGCTCAGTAATAATTTTAATATTATTTTTATAACTTTTATTGGGGATCACAATGTTTTGTCTCTACTACAGAGTATTTAAACTTATAAAATTTGCTAATTTCTAATTAAGATACCCCTACAGTGGAAAATGATCGAAAGAGACTAGAAAATATGAACTTTTGTACACTTAGGCTTGTTCAACGGCGCATTTCAACCGATAGCATTTGGTGCCACAATATATTCTTGCAATCAACGCACGCAAACTTAAAGCTGAATGACAACTAAGAACCGCGCGATTAAATTATGAATTTCACAACTCACTATCTGTGCTCAATTTAGTGCCAATGTTTCCGTGCACCATACTCTCCGTAATAATGGAAAAAAGCCGTACGGAACGGTACATTTTGATTCAACGTTTTCCATCCGGTACTTCAAGACCCATTGATGGGGTGTTACCAGACAATTAATGAAAAGCAAACAATTATGTTAAGTCACTTCGATTTTATCGATCTTTATGTGGTCGATGGATCTTTCTTTTAAAGGTGAACTTTTTGAACGGCGAGGGAGAAGTGCATCGCTTACAGAGTCTTTTGTGAAATGATGCAATTGATTTCTTGCTGGCTTTCAAGTTCGTCCCAGAATAACTCAATCGCTGACCGAATCGGTGACCAAGAATATGCTTCTTGTTGCTTTCCCCGTTGTTTCGTTTGCCAGCCAGGTCTCTTTGCTTTCCCACATTCTTGAATGTTGCCGCGTGCTTCGTAACAGGCTTTTTCGCAGTATTCTCCCTTACCTGATGGCTCCTGATCAAAACCACGTGTCCTCGATCGCTGTCAAAGTCACTGTTGCGGTACATTGTTGTTCTCTGGACGCCCTTTTCATCTAAAGGCGGCTTTGAAAGGAATTGTGACTCATCAAATTCATCTGCATCTGACCTTAACACCGACGCCGCTTCACGTATTCCTTGGATAATATTAGTCGATTCTCCTTCGTCTCTGAATTTCCCTCTATTTTTCTGTAGCAATTCCTCGGCTAGGGCTGTACCAAGGCCACGTGATGGTCCCGGGATTGGATCCAAGGGTGGACTTGCAACGCCGCTCTGTGCAAGGAGCTTCTGATCCCCGCCATTAAAGAAAACTTTGTCTTCCTCCTCCTGGGGAATAACATCGTTGTCCTTCAAACCGTTCAATTTGTTAAAGAGACTTAATTTCTCGTCCCCTAGCAACCTTGAATGTGGTCGGATATTTCCCAATCCACCTCCTCCAAGCACTTCATGAGATCTACTGGCAGCGTGACTTAATGGACCAGACATATCATCTTGGTTTGTTAATTCTTGGTCATTTTTTGGCTCAGGTACAGCGAGAGTTTTCCCATCAAAACTCTCATAACTAGAAGGTGTCCTTCCTTCAGATTTGGAATTCCACCAACTCTTATCAGTAAATGGGCTATTCTCATAATCTTTTTGCGGCTGATCTCCTTCTCCTGTGTCTCCATATTGGCCGTATGAATTCGCGTTCCAATCGTCGCTCGGGCGGTGCTGAGGCCTTGGCGCACCTTCATTACCTAAACCTTCGATTCCCCCTGTGTATCCTGCACTTTGACTGCTTTGGCTGCTTTGGCTGCTTTGGCTGCTTTGGCTGCTTTGGCTTCCCCTGAAAGGCTTGAAGCCTGGGAATAAAACAGGATCTTCAGGGTAGATGTTGGATGAGTAAGGGGTCGGCGACGATGGTTTGTAGTACTTGTGCCATTGAGTACTGCTTTGAATGAACGACACCTGAGCAGGCGACATGGTATCCACTCGAAGGCTGCCTATTTCCTTTGAAGGAGGCGTGTTGAAGAACCTGTTGGCTTCATGCGTCTCTGGGCTGACCATACTTTGCAGCTTGTACTCCGCCTCATCGATTCTGTTTGTATCCTCACCAAGTAGTTCCTCCTTTTTTGCGACATTCACTCTCTTTGGCAAACTGTGCTGTGTACTTCTGGTGCTACCTGGGACGTGTAAGTGTCACCAGTACACAGTTAGACACAAATCACAAAGTAAACATTCGTCATCACTAGTAAGAAATTATCATACGTAAATCATAGCGTTTCTTTGCATTCATAACGAATCAACTGCGAATTAAACATGGCAACAAGAGCAACAAAACTGAAGACACAATTTACCAGAAAACAGAAGAATTTCAGTTTGTTAGTGATAATCAAAACTAGAAACATCGCGTTTCCTAGCAACATGGCTGTGGTAAATACTGGCTCAGACATTTCTTAGAAATGGAACTGAGACAGACACAGTTACTTGTGTTCTAGGATTTTCCGAGAAAATACCCACTGGCAATCCAGCATGGGTGGCAAGAGACAGGTGGAAGTAGTTCAGTAGACAGACCAAATTTCAAGCCTGGCATGTCAACCATTAGCCCATCCGCCTCCCATTCACATGCACGCCCACTTAACGGAATTACTTCCTAATTCGCTAATACACGGATTAAGTTTTACGTTTCTCTTGAGTTCAAATTTCATACAGCAATTGCAATTATAGAGATTTACCTATTTCAATTAGCATTTGCTGGTTAACTTCAACCTATTTTAAACTGGTGTGCGTAACACGACGCGCTTTAAATGAACCTGCCTGTCTCAATTCATTAAAAGGGGTAGCCCCATTTTAAGAAATGTGACAGTTTTTTTTTGTATGAAAAGGAGGATCAAAATCATACCTTGGCTAAACTGCATTTGACAAACCTAGATTATTTGAATGATTTGAAATGAAGCTTACGTGGTTTTATGTTAATAAAGCAGTAAAGGAAGAAAATGATGGTACATGCGTTGTCACGGTTAAATGCTAGTTAACGAAAAGCTCTAATAAAAATGAGGCATTTTGATTCGACTTACCATGTCTGTGCGAATAGATGGGAAATGTTAACCACTGCAGATGTAAAACTAATAGCAGGTAATGCATTTTACAAGAAAAATACGTCCAACATAAGGCTGCATTTATAAACTTAAACCAGCCGGTGTTTTCTACGGGTGTCGAGAACATCGAATTCACGACCGATTAATATTTCACACTTTCTGACGTCAAATCATCTTCCTTGTTTTGTCTGAACAAGTTTGTTGTGGTTAAAGAGAATTTGTTGGGACTTTGATCTTGATATTATATTCTTTTCATGCTGTTTTTATATCTGTAAAGTAGAAAGGTCAGATATTAAAGTCAAAAAGTGGAAAAGTGACCATTTTACAGTAGATTACGAATTGTAAGTTTAGAACGGTCCGACGAATAAAGCAGGTGGTTTGTTTCGCCTTTTGACTCCCCTGGCAAAGATTACTGTTTCCTCTAGTTTTCACCAATCTGATCAGAGGAGATATTTGTTTACTAATAATATTACTAATATCTAGTGCAATTAGTGAAATAAGTTCTTCGTATACAGAAGTCAACTTGGCTGGAGATCATCAGGAGGAAATTAGATTTATTTACGGATTTAAGTAAACTTAATGACAGTTTTGCCACTGTGTAAATTTATGAAATCTAAGTCAATTAATAGTCCCATAAAGACCCGGTATAGACCGGGGTTCCAATTAATTATCTTTTCCCCTTTCACGTTCATTTTCCAGGGAACTTAGTCACGTGACCAATTCTGTCATTACATCATTCGATTTATTGTTTGATCCTTTCTTCTCAAAACATGGATTCTTTTGTCGAAAAAACGTAATTCTCGAAATGTGAAAAATTATTGAACGGACTGAATGAGTCGTTATGGTGTCGAAAGCCAAATGGACTTCCATATTGTTTGTTCTACAAGCAGTGTTAACAGGTTTGTGATCTGAATCTTGGACGATATCTTAACGGCAGATTATTTAAGAGTTGTTTGTGTTTGTTCGCGAATGTACTTAAATAAATTGTCACGACAAAATTCTTTCAGAAGCAGAGGTTTCTGTTAGCCTCAAAACATATCTTCGCGCATCGATCAGGTCGATAAAGCGAATAGCGAAATCAGGCCAACCTCAACAGTTACATACGCATCGCTGCCTTTGTTAAAGATGGCTGACGTCGACGCATGTTGTTGTGGTCACTGTCTTATGTCGCATTTCCTAATACCATAAATTCCCTTCTACTACAGAATAACTAAAACGGCACAATTTTCTATGTTTACTTCTCTGGGTTAAAGTACACTCATGATATTGAAGTCAATTAACACTATTTGTTCCATAACTCTATGCACTTTATACAAACAATGCTATGAAGTGGGCGGAACGAGCGAAGTTTTGGTTCTTTCTCCAGACGCTGGTTATCGGCCTTTAACCATGTCTTAAAAGAAAGTATTAATCGTAAATTTTATTTTTAAAAAAGTGTAACCAGGGCCATATTACTTTTCTATAATGAAGTAGCTCCATGGTGGTAAATTGTATTCCCCTCAGGTGACAATTATTTCAAGTGTGCAACAGCTAAGAACGACTTCAACATTGATCAAAAAGGTTAAAACCTTGAGATTGCATTAAGAATTTTTTTATGACTGTTATGTTGCCATTTCTTGACATTGCACATTCGTTTGCTTTATTGCACTTTTGTTACATTTCGCTTACGACATCTTTTTTGTAAATTTTAGCAACCACGCTATCAAAGGTAGCAGTTGGTGAAGTTGGAATATCCCATGGCTCTAACATCACAAACAGTAAATCCCGCAAAAGGCAGGAAATAATATTCCTTCGAGATGACTTAACACATAAGAGAAACAGGGAAGGAGAGACCATGTCAAACATAGAGAAACATGGAAAAAGCTTGTCTGCAGAAGGAAATGTTTTCAAAGGAATTCCTAAGGCTGGCCATTACGAAGATTCGTCCGCGTATCACGGACCTGCACTAAAGGAGCAATCTGTTAAGAAAGAAAATGGACCACCTGAAATCCAAGAAAATGTGAAAAAGAGTGATGCTTATGAGGTTCTTTCTGATGATGGCTTGGCAAATGAGGAAGAAAATGAGGGGGACCAAATGGTAAAAGTAGGACATCCACTTGTCAAAGCCCATGCTAGCGATAAACATTCAAATGACTTCAAGGGACATCGCCGAGCAGGACTGCACATTGTCTCATTTGATGATGATGAAGATAATAGTGAAAACAGTTTGCGAGAAAAAGACTTGAGACTGTACGGCTCAATCGGATCGCCCTCTTCAAGGCCTCATAGGCATAAATCGCACAGATATCGATCACATCATACATTTTATCAAAACGATTATATTCCACCAAACGTCGTATCTCTCTCACCAGAGGATTTAATGGCGCCTCTGTCCAGAAATGATGCTCAGACTAGAGAAGAAATATTCCCGAATTTTAGAAGGCGTGATCCTCTCTTCTTTTCTAGACCTTCCCAATTAACGCAACCGGAAGAGCTGGTGCAACGTTTTCAACCAGTTAGTCCCAAATCGATATCGTATGGTGATCGACCCAATACGCTTTTACTTCCATTGTACGATGGCAACGCAGGTTCCAATCCACAGATTGTTCCCATGACCGCTCAGAGTGCTTTTCCGGCTTCCCCTCCTCAGTTCGGAGCAGCACCTCTCGAATATACCTCACCACAACCCTCTAGTATCTTTCGCAGTGGACTATTACTACAATCTGCACTTCAGGTTCCTCAGATTCCGACACAATCTATCAACCCGTCTTACATGATGGCTTCACAGTCGGACGGCCAGATTTTCTTTAACAACCAACAACCCGATGTACGGTCGTTGTACCAGCTACAGTCTCAGCCACAGATGCAAATTCCTCAAGTTCCCATGCCACAGCTAACACAGATTCAGCAACCTGTCATTCCCAATGAAATGCAGATGACACCCGAATTGCTTAGTTCGGAAAGCCAGCAAGAGATCCGTCCAGCAAGCAGGTGGGTAGACGAGGACGGGCGGGTGCGTAGTGAGGTCTTGGATCGTGACACAGATAGACAAGACGACGAAAGGCCTAAGGACGATAGAAATGAGGACGATGATGATGATGAAGTTAGGCATCAAAGTAGCAGATACTACGACAGAGATGACGATTCACGAGCAGAAGAAAATGACGACGACAGGGCACGGGAGGACCAAACATCAGATGATCAGCCGGAACAGCAAGAGCAGCTAGAGCAGCCAGAGCAGCCATATTCTAGAGAGGAAGAGGGGCCTTCAGACGAAGAGGGTGAGGATACAGAGGAACCAGAAGATGAATCTACTGAAGATGCCACGGGCAGGGCATATGGGACAAACGGACCAGGAGCAGAGGATGACCAAGTCACCAGTCAAGACGAGGATGATAGGGATAACCAAGAAATGGAGCCACAACAAGGACGTTCTACTCCACAAAGAAACTGGCAACAGTTCAGTCCTCAAGCCATGACCCGTTTTATGCCCCATCCCGTTCAAATTCCTAAATTCTTCTCGCCTGTGAACACGATGATCCCAACTCAATTGAACGCCCAAACGTTTTCAAGGTATCAGCTGATGTCGCCTTCGTCGGCCCTCAAAGAACATATTTTACCGAAGCCTCAAAATGAGCCAAAACCTCCTCCAGACAACCCTCATTCAGACTTTAAAATCTCCCAGATGAGCACTGCAGAGGCCCAGTTTTATGAAAATAAGGCAGCAATGGAACCAAACTTTTCACCACCTATCGCATCGAAAGATATCATTCCAGGGAAATCTCACAGATTTCGCTTTGGACTCCGTAACGTTCTTATTAGGTTGAATGGCAAACCATTGGAGGACTCCTCACAACTGCGAAGCAAGATCATAAATGGACAAATCGTACAAGGCAAAGGAAAGATGATCAAATCGAAAGGTCCAGTCCGTGTAAGACTTTCTCATACTAAGGACGCGAAGCATCTAAAGATTATTGATATTCTAGCGCCAAAACAGTTTCACGTGTACGATACCAAAAGTAGGATCAGAAGACCTACAAAAAACATCTTAAATGACGCAAATAAAAGGAATACAAAGATCTCCCTGCTTGATCCTAAGAGAAGGATACAAACATGAAGACGTTTGATGCTATGAAATATAAGTATAGTATCGATATACATAACTTTTTTGACTAAAAATTTAAAGACCTCATCATTTTTCATAATCAGTATGTACAAATCATGCCAAATTTACGAAATCGCAGTGTTTAAGAGTGATCGAAAGAAGATTATAGCACAGGAATAGCCCAAGAGTATCCTTTTTAGAACCATTAGACTATGAGATATAGGCTAACTTGAACATTGAGGTTTTACACCACATATATTTAAAGGAGCATGTACCATAAAGTAGTCAATTTAATACCAAGACTTTTTGATGTTGCAGTAACTGTAAACATTTAAATCAGTACATCCATGCGTTCAACTTATCTTTGGAAGGAAAATGAAAAAAAAAAATGCAAGTCGTAACCAACTGTCATTGTTGCTTGCGTTTTCAAACTAGTTTTTAGTGAAACGTCAGGGCCGGAGCCACAAAAAAATCATGTCTGAGGCAATGATATTTTCTTGTTTTTTATTCATGTGGTAGCAGTATTTTACTTTCCTCCTTCGGAAGAAAAAACTCCGAAAACGAAAAAAATGATTGAGGTAAGTTCCACGGCTTGCTAGTTACTAGCTACGACCCTGAGCGTAACGTTGCGTTCATTTCGGCTTACCCGGGAGCTTACTTGGCACTTATCCCCAACTCATTTCCAATTTAGAAACATCTGTGAAAAAGTTCAATTTTAGAGCTGAGCAGTAAAACATCATTCTTAGAGTTAATTTTTTCCTGTGTTCTCGCAACTGTCCACTATATTTATATGTTGAAGGAGTTATGCAGCGTTTTCATAATTCCTTTTATTTATTTTCATTTTGAAGTGTAAAATTGCTTTCAAATCGAAAGAAACCTCTAAAGGCAGAAAATGCAGCCTTATTTTCCACTCAGTTGATGACAACGACGACGACGACCACGGCAACAACAACTACAGCAATCTCTATTTTCGTTCAATTTAGAGTTCGAATGGCGGGCGGATAGCTAGTTCTAGTCTGGGCAGGCCAGTCTATCAAGATCTATTTACAAATGATAATGATGATGATGAGGAGGAGGAGGAGGATAAAAAGCATCAACGAGTTGGATTAAAAGGATAAGTGCAGGATGAACAACGAACCTAGAAAAAGCAAAGCAGACTGCATTTTTTCAAAAAACTCCATATGTGACATAGCTCCTTTACTTGGACTGACGTGAGGCGTCATGGTACCACTTCCAAAGAACAGTGAAGAATCTAAATTAAACTATCGTTTCCCATTCATTCAGTATGAAATAGGGTATGGGGTTAGAAAACGGCGCAACACTAGCACCCCTCCCCCTTTTCCAAACACCCGACAACCACAAGAAATACAAGAAGTAACAACCCCTCCCGGAGACATTCGTCGATAGTTATAACTTTTTTTAGCTACGGTTTCCCTTGCTCACTCCCTTTTGACAGTTTATTGTTGCCAACATCTGGGTGCAAATTCAGTTCTTAATTCTGAGAATTTGTCTCCATATCGATCGAAATGCTTAGTTCCTGTTACCTGTATGCTTAATCATGTCTCGACAATATTAGAAGAAATTCCAAGTTGATCTCTCAAACGGTGATAATTCGCGTTTTCTTTAAAATGTGATTCTTACCCATTTTATGACAAAATTAGCAAATTCCATTTCCTACAGATCTCTAAAATGCAAATAATTGAATTTTTTTACTCCACTTAAATAAGAACAAGTGTAAGATCACATAAGAAAACACCATTCACCGTCCTTTTCGTTTTTTACGTTAACTTGTTTGCTCTCAACTAAATGTATGTATGAGTAATCAGACGTTGACGAGTGAAAGTAGAAAATAATTTCATGCGCGTTTTGTCAAAATTCTTTATTTGACAAAAAATTATTTCTTAATTTCACGAGTATACCAATTGATCACCTTTTAATATCATAGATAACAAATTAGGTTTACAATCCTGAGTTTTGGACTTGTTTATTGCATCGATACATTTCTCGCCAAGCGTTGCCATGGCAATTTGATAATTTCACATATGAAATAATAAATAAACGCTGAAATTTCGCGCCAAAAAAACAATAAATAGAGTCAACAAAAAAAACGAAAACGCTAACACGTTAGCAAATTCTTTGTGCACACCAAATGAATTACGCTTCCACGAAAACAAGAATCGTCTAGTATACCTTGACATGGCGAAAACTGAAAGAAACCAAAACCAGTGCTTAATTTTACTTGATTTTATTAGTATTCAGTGAGATGGGGATGCGATTAAAAGGCACGCCAATTTAGTTTTGGTCTAATCTTCGCAAAATTCTTCACCTTTTATTTCCTGAAAGGTGAATAACACCAAGATTAGGTCACACTTATAGCGCAGTATCGGCCCGGTAAATAATTCATATCGAACCGGTTTTTAACCAATTGGAGGTTTATTCACTGACAAACAACACTTTCCTTGGCCCTTATGTTTGATGGCGTACCTCTTGTGAAGTTTTGTCCCCTCCCAGTTGGGCGGGTAATGCGATGTGAAATATAACAAAAAATAGAACATTGAGCTGAGCTAAGCGAGAGGTGAAAGGCTGCCTCCGTTGGCCGTATCCGTAACGTTAAATATGGCGAGAGGTTTGGCTTTACTGGTTTTAACTATTGTTTTATGGACTGCAATTTCGGGTAAGTACGCTTCATATTTACTGCCCTCTAGATCCGCATGCGGTTCCAAAATGTTCCCTTTGAAATCACGTTGAATTCCCGAGACCTGTGCACCAGATTAGATAACGTAAAATGTGGGCTAGTAGAGCGGGGAAATAATGGTATTATTATCAGTGAATATGGGCATTTTGGACTGGATTGATTCCAAGGTGCCCATATTTTACCAACAACAGCCATGTTTTTATCAACAATTCTTTTTTTGTCTCGGAGATAAATCACATGGGAATCAAAAATGCTCGATTAATGATATTTTAGAAGTCTGTGATCTGTTTTGAAATCCAAATGAAGTTTTACAAGGTGATAATTTAGTAGCGCGTCTAATGGCAACCTGTTTCCATTAACACTGTCTCAATGGCCGCCTGTTTACTCTTGACTATAACATTGTTTTTGATTGATTGGTCTGCTGACAAAGCGGCGGGTGGACGTAACTTGCCACTGACAGGCAATCTGTGACTTTCACGCCTTGATGGTGAACGCAATTTTAGGCTAATTTGATTCAACCTTGCTCGATACAAGGCTTAAAAAAACTTTGTAACGCTCAAACTGGAAAACAAATGATTCTCTCTGACAACAATTCTGTCGTGTTGTTGTCAGGTTTGTTTTCAAGCGGCGCAACTTTGTTCCAAATTGAATCAAATTGTTTGTTTTTGCCTTGGGCTAGATGCGCCCATAAAAGGAAATTCAGTTGTGTATCGCTTATATTTAATATAATTATGTATTTTCGATTTAGAAACGAGGTACGTATTTAAAGCAAAGCAGTTTTACTTTCAACGGGCGATTAGCACAGACACCTGGTCACGTGACACATTCTTAGCCAATAAAATCTGACGCTTGTTCGACCGAAATTACGTGCAGTCGTGAAATACGAATTAGACTCGAGTTATTTCTCGCGCTATAGACTTTCAGTGACTGATTTTGTATATACAGACTTTATAAATCTAATATCACCGAAAAGGGTTTTATTACAATTTGTGATAGCGTCAGAGTGAAGTCAGCTGATTGGCTCACTTAACTCTGAAATTCGTGAGAAATAACACATGCTTACGAAATACAGCAGAGCTTTTAAGCTCAAAGCTCTACTGCGTTTCGTAAGCATGAAAAACTAGGCTGCCATCTTGGGATACCACATCGGTAGAGGTTAGAATATTAACCAAAGATGCGTTCTAAGCAAAAAGGTCACAGCTATAAATTTAGGCATGGCTAAGTGCAAAACAATGCAGGTTCTGTTTAGGTGGACCATATTGACTCTTGGACCACATTTCACCATTGAGTGAGGAGATAGAATTGGCGTTGCCTAGATTTCCTTTATCATTTTGCTTTCTGTTTTGTTCCAAGTCTTCTGCTTGATTTGTTCTGCCTCCTAATCAGAGTATTTTTCATTTATTTGGCCGCATTCACTTACCGTCCGTATGCTCTATAAGAGCCCCCGCGGGCCATTCTTGTCATGATCAAGCACCCTTGAGGACCTTGAGAGGTTGAATATCAGAGAGGGGGCCTATTTCATTCAGTTAAAAGCCAGCAGGTTATTAGTTTACAAGTTATTGTTTCGAACTGTACTTGTGATCAACGACCTTCTGTATTCGTGATTAGTTACAGAAGTCCCAGTGCGCAATTTGCCATCCAGCATGGCAAATCTTATACCACGTCATCGTAATCTGCAAAGGGCCTATTGGGGTGACAAATTTCTTGCTCCAACAAGGAGGAGCTAATTTGATAAGGGGTTGGGGCTTTATAGAGGATTTACGGTTTTAGGGGTAAGCATCGCTCGTTTTACAGGTATACGTTACTGAATATCTCTGTAGGTTAATCTCTAAAGATTTCCGGAGGCCCCTCTACCCACACCTTTTGTTTGTTTTTTTAATCTATAATTAGTTTCCATACTTATCGGCATACATTTTATAGTTTTAGCGAGAAGTGTTACAAATGATATCAACGCAAATCCAGTTGGGATAATTTCCTTAAATCTTACTGGCGGCGTTATGATAGTCATCACATTCGCTGAGTAACCAATAATTAGATTCTAATTAAGTAAGCTAATACTCTGGATAGCTTACTATGCATAAAAGCTACAAACTCTGTAGGTGTAAGAAATTTTGGTTAAAAGTGACATGGTCAAGTCCTCAGTTATGGCACGAGGACAGCCAATAGTTATCGATCGTACCCCCTATGGCATCTATTACTAGTGCAACAAACTTTCTCAGCTATAAGAGAAAGATGATTAAATTTTTAATTAATGAAATAATGCCATGCCACGCACACAAAGCTAAAAAATAAAACTATTTTCACAATTTGAAGGGGCTTTCAATATACGTCTGATGGTTTTCTGGAGGTCTCCTCTCCCTATCAAAGTTATTTTTATTGTTTACACCTTTTTTTTATTGTGACGTTTGGTGATACTGATAATGATGATGATGATGATGATAATGATTTTGTTTCTTTTCAAAGCCGATGAAGTCGAAAATAAAGCAGACAACATGGCTAAAGCTATCGCGCAGCAAAACAAAAAAGTTGAAGAGCAAAGCGAAGCTATGGAAAAAGCCATTGACGATAAAGGAAAGCTTGTTGATGCCAAAGAAGAGGAAGATAAATTTGAAAAAGCCAGCGAAAAGGTAGACGCTGTCGGAGATGCAGCCGATACAAAATTTGAACAGAAAGGTATGTCATGCCATCTCAAAATGCGTTGTATCTTTTAGTCGTTTTGCTCCAAGGCAGTTCGTACGAAATAAAATTCAGATTTTGTTATAGAAATAAAATCTTGAAGACTGTAATAACTAAACATGTCTGCGACCTCTTATGGTCTATTGTAGCAAATCGTGAGCAAATCACGGTTTTCTTTGGTCCTAAATAACGGACAACACATGTTCTCGAGACATTTGAGTTACCATCAAGGGCGTAGCTAAGGGGGGCTCCTGGGGTGCCCGTGAACCCCCCCTCCCCTTTTTGAAAGCCTTTTTTAAGCAAACAACCTACAACAGGCGGCGAAAACGCTATGACAGTCATGACAATCTGGTGAGTACCCTCACTTTGATACAGTGTGACCCCCCGTCTCTGAAAAATCCTGGCTACGCCCCTGACCATTGCATGAACCAGATACATACGCTTCTTTCATAATCTTTTCAAAGGCAACTCTCGTTTTGCCCCAGTCGTCCCCGATCCAGTTTCTCTCGCCGTTCTCCTTTGGAGCCATATGCAGTTTATTATAAGACAGAAACAAACTGCAAAGCAGTGTTTTAGTGATTGCATTTTTTAACTCTCCGCGAATTAAAATGTTTAACAATAAATGTATCATACTTTTATATTTATTTACAAATTTCTTATTCCAGCCAATTTGGTTGATAAACTTGCCGACGATACAAATACCGCTATTGAAAATCAAGCAAAAAAGGTTGAGGCACTGGGCACTCGAGCGGATGTGGACGAGGAACGTGCCAGTAACCTGGTAGAGAAAATCGGTAAGTGTCGCAGATCGATATGCGAAATACTATAGAAAAAATATATATTAACGCTTATAACACATTTATCTTGACCTGAAGTCGGAAAAAACTTCAGAGATGCTGTCTGTAATTCTCAATCTTAAGAAACAATGGCAAGTGTTAAAAAATCAAACATCCTCCGTGAAGAAAAAAAAGATGGCGGCTGTGCATTTTACCACCAGACCTTGCAAACCTAACACAGCACATTGGACACATAGCCATATTTTTACTATATTTGTCCCTGAACTAAGGATATTGTGTATGGTAGGTTTGAAGTTTTGTGACTTTTCTGTACGTTTTTGTGGAAGTTTTTAACGTTTTCGTCTTCTACGAATTATGGATAAATGTACTAGTCGCTATCTTTTTTCTCACGGAGGATTATCACAATATATTTTGCCTGACAGACCTAGCTAGAACACTGCTTTCCCTTTAGGTAGTTTACGTCTTTCATTATCTCTTCTGGATCATTCCCTCTCTTAATTTTATCACCTTTTATGTACAACTTTCTCTTGTTTCAATTAATCTTTTAAAACTATTCCCCTTTAACCCACTTCGACAACTTTCTTGACGTCACAACGGAACCCGATTTGCAACATGACAGTCTCACTCACGTGACTCGTGACTTGACGCGACAGAAATTGCAACGACGCTTACATCATGTGAGAAAACATCTAATAACATAGCCGAAAGCGATTATATCATGTGTTTTCTTTTCTTAATGGCAAATCTATGCTACTCCAGCTAACTATTTGAAAAATTTCGAAGATCAGACAAGCAAACCACACTTTGAATACGCGCGTCATTATTTTTATTTTTATTTATTTATATTTATTTTTTCCTTTCTTCATTTGATATCCTATTTACATGTAAATCGAGCGGTCTTAAATGTAATCAAAAAGCAAGTCAAAGTAACCAGGTTTAAAAAACAGACGACTGGCTGATCAAAACAGCGGTCGAGAAATTTGATGGTGACATGCGCTTACTCCAGATTTTTACAATTCACGGAAAAAAATTTCCACATAAAACCAAGCCATTTTACCTTTGGATACTGGTTATCGAAATAAATTATGTACGTGCAAGCGATTTCGTTTTTGAAGACTCGATGTCAGTTGCAATTACGTTTTCTGTTGGCGGAAAGAAAAGCCCTGCTCGAGTTTTTTTCCTATGAAATTCAATTTGTATTTCGTGTGACTTCGTCAAGGCAACAAGATTGAAAAGAAAATAAAGGATCCTGAGACAAAGGTGAAGCCGAAGTCCCGGATGAGTATCTCCTACACGGTCCGAGTCCCTCACGAAGTTCCCACTGATGAGATGGCAGATAGGGACGAGTATGAAAGCGAGATTAAATCGAACACAGAAGAAGAAAAGACGTACCCATGGCCTCTCCGTCAAGAAATACATGGCTACATCCCAGACTTCCATCATAACCCGGATGAAGGTGCAAGCGACATGAGCCTGAAGCCGTTCAAAGTCGACGACGCAGCGGTGGACCATGACGCTTTGTCAAATGAGGAATTCACGGAGACACCGAGTTTACGAAACCACCTTGAAAAAATGTTTTACATGCCTCGACATCCAACTCCTCCTCCTGAAAATCCCTCCCTCCCTCCTCGTCTTCCTGAAAGACCGCCCCTCCCTCCACGACCATTTCTACCGCATCATAAGAGATTCGGTAGGCGCCGGCATCACTTTAAGGGATATGGCCCTCGAATGGGGAAAGAAGGGTTTATTCAACCTACTTCTAAAAGCAGTGATCTTGGGTTACTTGTGTTACCAAGTGGCGGGCCTAACAGGCTGTCTGAGGACGTAAGGAATCAATTGGAGGATGATGAGTTATTAAGGAAGGCTGCTAAACAGGCTTTTAACAATGATGAAGGTAATGTAACTGTGTTATCTTAATAGAATAGAATAGACTGCAACTACTGCCCACAGGGGCTGATCTAGGGGGAGGGTGCAGGGAGTGCGCATCCCCCTCCCCTGAGATGACATATTCGGTTTTAAAATTTGTTTACATCACCAGTCAGTTACGCCATTCCTTAGTGGTGCACCCAGTCCTAAGAAAAATCCTGGATCCGCTCCTGGCCCATTCCCTTCTGTGGACTTAAAACAAAGCAGATGACTTAAATTTAATAGATAGTTATTTAGTGAACATAGGAGCGAGGGAAATTGGTTTGATTCTAGGAAAAAAGGTACACCAATTCTTGTTTTTCTGCAATTGATATAATACTAGGCTGTTATCAAATCCTAATTTCTTGTAACCTCTTTGAATTAATATCACCAGAAAGAGTGTAAAGAGCTGTGGGACGCTAAGGCCTCTTAGCCTGTTGGTAGCAAACTTTGTTTTTTGTCTGTGCATGAAACCAAGTACAATTTTTTTTTTTATTTCTCCTTTAATTTCTTTGTATCCTCACGTTACAACAAAATTTACAAAAACAGCAAAGGCATTTTAGATACCTACCCTGTTTTGTGTGTGTTTCTTCGTATCGGTATTATATATGTAAGTTTGTTACTCTACTCTAGGTAACTTGTCGGTAGCCAAGTTGCCTTTTCTTGTGAAATTTCTACTTACTGCGATGTTTTCCCTTACAGTGAACGTGTTTTTTCTTACTCTTGTTAACTTTGTAGCTGTTCTTGTACAGTAATTATAATTACTGTAATTATTGTTGTTGTTTTTGTTGTTGTTGCTGCTGCTGCTGCTACTTCTGTTGCTGGTACTGTTGTTATTACCGTTGATTTTGTTGTTTGTTGTGGTGGTGGTGGTGCTGTTGTTACTATTGATGATGATGATGATGATGATGATGATGATGATGATGGTGGTGGTGGTGGTGGTGGGGGTGGTGGTGGTGGTGGTGCTGTTGTTAACTTAGTTGCTGTTTATGATGGTTCTAACGAAATTAATTTACTTCATAGACATGGATATCACGCAAGAATTGCAAAAGAGCGCTGCAGAGGACAACATGGAACGACAGTGGATGAAAATAAACGCCATTGGCAGTCCAGAGCTGTTGCTTCACTGGCCGCGCACCAGCAAGAAGCTGGGCGCCATTGGTCAACAGCAGGTCAGCGTGGTCAGTCCTGGCGAAGTAGATCTGTTACAAACTGAATACCCCGACTATCCCAAACCAAAAGCCATGGGAACTAACGTCCCAGGAATCATCAGGAGCAAGATTAGTAGGAAAAGAAAAGGAGAGGCGTCAAAGAAACTAAAACAGTGACAAAATTGAATACACAAAAAGAAAACAGGACAATTGCTTTCAATACTATTCCTAAACTGTTTCTCTCGAAAAGTTACTCGCGGACACTTAAATTTATAGTTCTGTATTGTTGTCTTCCATCCAACGCATCTAGTCTTCAATTTGATGATTGTTTGTGCGTAACTTTCGTAGGTGGAGTTTGTTAACTTCGCGTTAAATCCTTAGTCCAAATTTTTTTTCTTGTCCGCTTTATACAGCATGTGTCACAGGAATGGACTTAGAGCCATCTTATTCAACACAAACAATGGTTTGAAACAATAGACACTACTTTTAGTTAAATGAAATGAAGTACATTTTTCCACAGAATTACACATTCAACCAATTTGTACAGACTAATAAACAATGACTGTAAAACACTTCTACCAAGTTTTTAAGCTGAACAAACAGTTTCAAAACATGTTTTCTCAAAATTCACATCAACCATAATAATAATGTATTTGATTTGCGCCAATTAGATCGCACAAAAAAGACATATAGAGAGTTGTCATACGCGCGATGCTGTAATTGTTAGCGTCGGCGTATGACACTGATATTGAACGGTCCACATGAATACGAATGATACTTGTGTTTTGCCTGAATAAGGATCGTCATAGGCCCCGTATACCGAAATATTCTGTGGTACTCAAGGACGCCTGACTTGAAATGGAATATCCTATTAGATTGCGATCTGTTCTTAGGAGTTCGACTCAGGTATTCCAAGCGTAAATCACGGATGGTATGCACCTTGAATAGTCCAGAATTCTATGATGTAAAGTTTGCATATTCGAGACCAGAATACCAACCTCTTACAAATCGAGCGCAAGGGTCGTACAGGAGAATATTGACCCGAGGTCGTGGCAGTACGGACCGAACGCAGCGAGGTCCGTACAAAAGCGACCGAGGGCCAATATTCCTAATCCGGCTCGGGCAAGCTAGGTTTGTAAGTAGTTTATTACATGGCACTCGAGCCATGCTTGGTCATTGAATTTGGCGGCTTTCAAAATCAAGAAGTACACGGATTATGACCGTTTGAATGGAAACGGTCCGTCTGGTAAAATCTTGACCAAGAAAGAACGAATCAGAAAGCTCGAATTTACCTCAAGACTACCTCGCCATATAGTAATTTAGGATACTTTTGCTCTGGCGCAGTACCAGTGCAGCTAGCGTCATTCTTTTTAGAAGCTTAATTTTGCCAAGGCGTAACTCGATCCAGTTCCAATCCTCACCTCGTTCTCCTTACACCTACTCCAGTCCAAGAATGATTTGAAACATCTACTGACAATGGTCATCACATTAGGTGTAACACATACCGCTACGAATATCACTGCCATAGTTGTAAAAGTACGACAATAATAGGCCATTTTACAGTTACGTGTTCAGTTACCTGACCCATGAATGGAAATGACGCTGCAAGTGACCTTGTTTTGATACAAACCTCACTGCTTTGCTCATGTAAATGTAGACTCGTTAGCATTAGAACAACTTGATTTACAAAACAAAAGCAGTGAGGTCTTTATCAAAACAAGGTCACCTGCAGCCTAGTTGCCATTCAAAGGCCAGGTCATTGAGCAGTCAGCTGTAAAAGAACCCTAACCCTTACGGGTAGAATTAACGGACTACTGTAAATACTTCCAGAACAAGATGAAACACTGAGAGGCAAACAACAACTGGCATCATGACGTAACTTTCATCACCTCAACATCTACAGTTACCTGAACCGTCATTTTGCTTTTCATCCTTCTATTCGATTAATTCAGTTCTAACTTCCTTTTCACTGAGGCGTTTGCCACTAATGTCAATGTCTTGCACGCAATTTTCAATGTGTTCTCAAATAGGTTCAACAAGTCCAGTCAGCGATCCAACGAAGAGGACTGGCCAAATGATAGAGCCTAGCAAAGTGGTCGTATTTCCTGACTCGGCAGTCCGTGGAACCGATATCAGAAACATGCAGATCAAGGAATTCCATCCTAAGAATGGCAAAGGAAAATGGCTGGCAGTTCACATTCCTGACCATATGAGTTATCCGAGAAAAAATGTGAAAATTATTACTTCGAAAAAAGTTGCAAATGAGTTGCAGAGGGTTGTCGGGCCTAATCAAGATACCCTTGCGAGGGAGATTCAGTCTATTCTAGGTGTTGACGAGAACACGTTGCAGAAAATGATCATTGAGGGGCAAGAAAACGACGACGAGAGTACGGAAGGCGATGATGATGATTATGATGATGATGATGACGATAGTGAGGACGAGGATGACGATGATGAGGGAAATGATAACGATGACGATGAGAATGACGAGGACGAATTTCCAGGAGATGGGTATTTCAACGATGGTAAAATATCGGGAAAGAAACACAAGGAAAACTCTGGATCTGGGGTTGAAGACCCTAAGGTACACGTTGAACAGCCAGAAGGGTTTGAACTTCGATGGGAAGACATTCTTAACAACTTCAAGCATTTCAACCTTAAAAGAAGGAAGAAGATTTGCAAGCTATTCGCCTTACACAACAATAAATGCCACAGAGCAAGGAAACGAAAGCATGGCTTTAGACGAAAGCTAAAACATTACCTTCTTCGCATGCTAAGAAAATTTTTGAAAAGTAATAAAAATGATTTTGAAAATTATTTGAATAGTAAGCTGAAGGATGCCCTGGCAGGGAGACTTAAACCATCCGATGATGGCCTCTTGCATATTTATTCAAAAAATTCTGGAAACATGAACATGGAGGATTTCTTAAAGGATCTTACTGACAGCTCACAGCCGCGACTAAATGCTATGTCCCAGTCCTCTTCCAATCAGGCTCCCCTCACCATGGATGACACGGTGGGCGAAGGCGTTTTCAAAGTGACTCCACAGATGAATAAATTAGCAGACGAAGAGGGTCAAGAGCCTCCATCTGATGCTGTCTCAGAACTCAATAATATTATACACCCTCTACTAAATGATCAAGATAACAAAATGGATGAGAAACTTCAGACCAAAATTTTGCAAGAGGAGCTGGGTAAGTCCTTTAACGACTAAGAGGTGAGAAGGATTTTTCTGGGTTCGAAATTCGATGTGTTGCTAATTTGGGAGCCATTCATGGGGAATGTTTGGGAAGATTTAGTTTGAGATTATCTCTTTTGATTACTGATATGGAATGTGTTTTGAAGAGGTTCCCTCGCCACTATTTGTCTTCTCTTTTCATAGAATTACTGCTGGATAAGGTTTTTTTGTGATAACCAGGATTGCGTTAACGTACGTTTCAAATGTCAGCTCAAGAGGGTAGTGTTCGGAAACCTCTAAACGTTCTGAGAAATGCATGATTGCAAACGTTCGAACGACTGCGAAACTAGTGATCTCACTCGTTAGATATCAAGTTAGATATTCCAAACGAAATTCCATATCTTCGCGTTCCCATGTGACTGCAAGCGCTTCACTTTTCCGTCACGAGGCATGACATATTTCTTCTTTAAAAGCTCAATTCGTTGTTTTGTTTTTAGGCCACGTCAATGCAGAACAGGAAGAACAGGAACGACAGAAAGCCAAAGATGCTTCGGTCAACGATCGTCTGATGTACATGTTCCAGTTACAAAATCTCGCAAGTCACAAACCCGGGGTGACGCCAAACGGGGAGATTGGGGGCCAGCCAATCACTGTGGTAAACCCGCACCAGGTCTCTCTGATGCAGATGGATCTTCCAGACAAGAACCCGGATATACCTTTACTGGCGTCCAGTCATACGAAGCCTCCCGTTACGAGGGCAAAAACTAGAAAACGGGTTTTTCCTGCCAGGAAACCAGTTTTCGCATTAAAAGCGGTTTTTCCTTTTGGAAAAAGAGTTCTTCCCGTTAGGAACCCATCGATAAGACCGAGATTAGTTGGGACTTTTAGAATTAAGACTCCATGGCGGCCGACACCGACGAGGTTATGGAAACGAAGCTACGGAAGTCACAGTAAAGGAACAGTAAATAAGGTCAAATACTTGAGACGCATGGCCAGGAAGAGATCAAAAAGAAAATCATTTTAAATAACAGACAATTTGACTACTGTCAACTACAAGTTCGGGTACAAGACTGGGTGCTAGCTTGGCGCGCATGGATATCTGGGATGGTTTAGGTTGGAAATTAAGATGGCGTCAGTTGTCGGCTGAAACATTCTTCCAAATCAAATATATCAAGCCATTGAATTGATATGTTATGTTTTACATAAGAGAAAACAAAAATTAATCTGACCTACGCAGTATGATCGGATTTCAAAGTAGCAAAACCAGAGGAGTTAACAACATTTGAATTTTCATTTCCCGGGAAAGCGCAAGCAGCTCCGTGCTGCCGCCGTATTGAATTTTTCAACAATCCCAGATATCGAAGAACCCACGAGACGAGTTCCTTTTGTGGCTGTACACTAATTACACATACACGCACAGAACAATTTTGTAAGAAAGATTTGTTAGATAAGGTTTAGTTTTGAATAGAAAAAGAAAATGAAACAATTGATAAATGCTCGGCTTATCATCATCCCCTAAAACTACGCTTGTATAGGTTTGTTTACTTCTCGAAGAAAGATTTAGATGAATAAAAATAAATGGTAGTCACCACACTGAATGAATAGGCCATTCCGAGTTTCCTTGTGCCTGTTTCAAAACGAGTCTTAGACCAAGACCTTTCATACGAAAATGAGTTTGATTTGCATGAAAATGAACCTGTAGGCGGAACTTATTTTCGTATGAATGGTTTCGCGTGAAGACTCGTTTTGAGACGGAGGCAAAAGGCATCTTGGAAATGGCCTAATCTTTAGATGCAGTTTTAATCATACCCATGCTGGCTTTTATCATAAAACGTTGAATGGAAGAGGTCGAAGAGTAATGCAAGCGCTAGGTATGTTATTCAAGTTAATTACAAGCGTCGTTTCTTTTCCAACAAGTTGCATGGATTTCGCATCTACAATCACAGTATGAAACATTTTATGTCTGTACATCGATTATTGTGTATATAGTTGAATTATGTTTTTAATTACATTCTTTCTTTGTGAAAACACCTAATAAAAAAATACGTAAGTTGTAGCAAATGACAGACCTTTCGGCCTTTTTACTGTAACACGATCTTTTTAATGTTTCGGTAATCTTTAATCCACTTACTCGCAAGAGCATTAAATTTTTCTGTTTCGCAGTATCTTTTGTTGATATAAGCATTGGTCGTGTTTCTAGCAGGTATTGTCCCCCGTTTCGCATAGCCGACACGAAAGAGTAGACCGGTTGTATTAAACCCCCTCCCCCTACCCCCTCTGTCCCCTACCCCCTCTGTCCCCTATCCCCTCTGTCCCCTATCCCCTCTGTCTCCTCCCCCTCCCCCTCTGGGGGGAGCGGGGAACTGACACTCGTAATTTGTTGTTTCATGGCTACATGTGCGTCTTTCACGGCCATTGAGTTAGAAATTCGGTGTGGCTGATCGATTATATTGCTGCAGCGCTAGACTGAAAACCAGCGGCCCAAGGTTAATTTCCGGCGCCTAGGACACGCTTCAGTTTTTAGATTATACCCATTTAACCATTACAAATAGCCAGCTTTTCAACCTTCTGTCTGTTCAAGATTATGAGGCTGGATTTGCCTGGAAACTAGCTGTTCTCAGCACCTTAACTCTGAACGAAGATTGATGCGGGGGGAAACGCGGAAGGAGGCTTTTTAGGCCTGCATTAACTTAGTACCCTTGTAAACTGAAAAGAATATTGAAAAAATGGGCTTCAAGTCTGGTGACTTCTCGGGTGTGACTATTTTTGAACCAGTTTCGGTGGCTTTCCAACATCTGGTAAAAAATGCCAAAATCCAAGATGGATCCAGGATGGTTGCCCGAAAGTAATGATTTCAGTTTCGCGTCATACACGTCAGAGAAAATATTTTCGAACGAGCCATAAATCCTCCAAGCATGAACCAGCAAAAGTCGTTCGCAACCGAAGAATCTGAGAACGCAAAATTATCAAATGTCTTTTTCCATTTACTTGGGAACCAAAGTAGGTCAAGATAAAAGTGGAATGAAAAAAGCATAGTTCGGTGAATCGATAAGAAAGGGGAGGGGCACGGTTGAGTGACACAATGATTGGTGCGTTAGGATAGGCTTCGGGCGCCGACTAAGGACGCAGTATCGTGTCTTTTTCCATTTTCGTCAAACTGTTAAAAAAACACCGATCATTCAGTATCTTCTTAATCTAGTGGAAATTTGAAATCGCTCTCCGATAACTCTGCAAAAGCTGCTAAATTTCACAGAAGTGGGCACAACTACACATGAGAGGAATATCATTTAAAGCAAAAACGTAAAACTACGCCTCCGTTGCTTTTGGTCACGTGGTCAGCGAACCAGAGAGACGTAAAAACATTTTAAAACTGGGGACGAGAATGTTTGATGCCTGAAAATGGCAGTGCGAAGCTAAAACGTTCGCTGAAGGTATCTTATGCTTGAGAAGTTCGATGTTTCGAAATCGATCAGAAAAAAACCTGGAACAAACTATTTTAGGTTTACATCGACAACATTGATAATTTTTGTTTATTTAAGATCACTTTAAGCATTTTCGTTTTTGGCATGTTTGAAGTTTGAAAAAATCCTGATTTGTTCCAACAGTTTTTTTTCCCATAACGTCACGTGAGCTCGATTTTTCATGTGGTCAGATAAGCAGCAAAAGGCGGGGATAAGCTTGTGGAATGTCATTGACCAACAGGTTAAGACGTAAATCCCTCCCACTACACTTATTTCAAAGAAATTACCTTATCATCCTGTTAATTTCTCATTACAGGGCAACGTTTCATTTTCAGCTCGCGTACATTCCTTCGCGAATAAGATGGCGTAAATTTTAGTACGAAAACGTCCCTTCTGGTATATTTACAATGAGGGTAAGTAGTATTGTATTCAGTTTACATCTTGTCTTATTTCCAGAAGTGCTTTTCTTTGGAGAAACGTAGTTTTGAGATTGTATCAGGTTAGCCAAACAACTTAATATATAAACACGTTTTTGAATTTTACAGATTTTCATTAGCGTCTTCATCGTTCACTAGATAATGTTAACATGGAATAATTATTTGCATTTTCGAAGCACATTTTTTGGTTCAAGGTATAAAAGTCTCATTTTACGAAAGCAAGGATCGATCTTTGTTTCCGGCTTGTCTTCTGTCTCTCTCAGGTCGATCTGGAAAGCTCTCCTTAATCCCTCCAAAGTAAAGATATTGGTACACACCAGAATCTCTCGTACTAAGTGTGTCATAACTCAGTGGGTTTTAAGTTTAAACATTAGAATAGTCGCGTATACTGCTAACTGCTAGGCTAGGACAAAAAGGTTACCTTTTGGGGTTCTTCCTTCACAACATAACTCATCTATTCTGTGATTTGATGAAAGACAAACATGATTACATCGTCTCAGTATAATTATCTCTTTGGGTGCCTATACTTTGGTAACTTACATCCATTGTAGTGTTATTGACCAATTCCTTTATACTACTTAATTTTTCTTGTCTTGCATTTCCGTCATGTCTTTGAAACCAATCCCATTTAGACGATTTGTTGGGAAATATTTGCTTGCAAAGTTTCAGTTGTAGGTTTTCAGACTGACAAGACGTGATGTTGTCAACTATGTTGTCAATTATGCTGACATTATTTTTAACCTTTTATTAAGATATTTAGTTCGAACAAATGGACAAAAAAGACTTAGATAATGGCTAAATATGAAATTAATCTTCCGACGAAGAGCAAAAACAGTCTTAATTTTCCCGAAGGAGTAAGTTCTCCTTATTAAACATTTACAATCACTCAGTCAAATTAATGATTTTTACGATCGACACTTAAAGTTTAATTAAAAGTGTTGAAGATCTAATTGTCATCAGGCCATCGTATTTTAACATCGTTCACATCGTACATGGGTATCTCTAAGCATTAATTTTTTATTTGCAGTGAAAGAAAAAGAGATTTGATTCATGACAACATGGCGCTCAAAATATTAGTGATGATTCTTGCGTCGTTCTGTCTCGGTAAGTATCTTTTTTTAACATTTGTTTTTCTATGTCTGAGCTTTTTTGTTTATTGACAAAGTTTGCACTTACAATGCAGACACAAGGGTAATGTTCACACGCGCGATAAACTTAATCATAAGGTAACCTAAACCAGGTAACCTAAACCAGCCTTGATAAAGGACCCCTTGAATTTGCGTTATTCCTGTTTACACAGGTGGCCCAGCGACTCAAGCGCGAGAAAAAAAAGAAAGATCTGCTTTTGTTGTTCTACTCGTGTTTATACAAGCAGTTGTGTTTACATCTGCTGGGTCATGAATTGCTGTTGCTATGTTGTTTTTTTTTCTGGTAGCCATTGTAACAAGGAGACTTTGGATAGAATCAATAAAACTCAATAAAAAGTGGTCTTAGCTTCACTGACTTCGGCATATTGAATAAGGAGCAAGCCAATTTAATTCTGAAATTTCCCGTTAGAAGCTATACTTCATTCATTTTATGTCAGTAATGACGTTTCTTTATTTCTTAGCCGTGGCTGGGCAAGAAAACGAGCGCAAGAATATCAAAATGTTATTCGTTCCAGCGGACGTTATGAAAGCACTGCGTAAAAACCTCACCACGAAAGACTTGCCCCCAGGCCTACCAGGACAGGGTACTCAGCGCTGGACCCCAGTCCGCCTACCAGGCGATAAGACTCACACGTTTGAAATCCGCATCAACCCTCGTACAGCGCACAAGCTTAACATGAACTTTCAGCATTTCAGAGTTGGTCGTGGCCACGGGCTACTTTTGGAGTTGAAAAACGTGTCCCTCTCGACGAAGGGAAAGACTGTTCTGGACAGGCTGGTAGAGTTTTATAAAAACTGCGGCAGTGGCCGAAGCCATCGTATAGGCATGCGCCCAGGTATGCATATGCTGCACAGATTAGGACACTTCCATTCCACCATGCACCATTCACTTTTGCTACCTGGCGACGTTCCGCTACTGAAGCGTATACAAACCGCGCTGGAGCGTTTTTTCCCTAAGCGTCATGACGGATCAGTGGACGTATTCCAGCACAAAGATTCGAGCGGTGCAGTTCATTTTCTACCGTTTGAAGAAGTCAGAAGAGAAGTGAATAATCTTATAAAACGAACGTTAGTTAAGAGGGATTGTGTTAAGATCAGTACCAACGCATTGACTCGAGCACTCGATGCATTCAGACGGCAACTCAATAACGACACAACAGCGTCAAGTACTCAAAACGAAAACTTCAACGTTAGTGATGAGCCTGACCGTGAAAATAGCGACAGCAATGGTGAGGAGGGCGACGATGAAGGCGAACAGAAAGACCAAGTCCTTTCATTTTCAAGGAATCTTGATTCGTTTAACCCGCACCCGGTCAACAAAGTGAATCTGACTTCATCTTCGGCCATGAACGTGCCAAGCGATGCTGCTGCTACTAAAATAGTTTCTGCGCTCGCCGACTTGAGGAAAGAAATCAATGATCTATCAAGCGGTTTTAGACAGATTCCTAAAGATAGTGACAGTACGGGCATCAATGTGGGCACCGATGATAATGCAACCGGTTCTAATGCCAACATTGTTAAGATAAGCAGCGATAACAACGAAGCCAAAGATGGGAAAAATGACAACCACCAAAGCTTCGATATAAGTGTAGTAAAGAACAGGAGAAAAAAGATGAGTAATGATGACAGTGATGACGTAAGCAAGAAAAACGACGGCAATAGTGGCAACGATGACAGCAACAACAATAACAAAAACAACAACAAGAGCAATGGTAGCAACAATGACAACAACAACAAAAGCAACAACAATAGCAATAACAAAAACAACAGCAGCAATAGTGACATCAGCAATAACAAGGGGATCATGCTAGCCTTGAAACTGAAGAACATTGAAGAGGATCTGAAAACCCAACTTGTGAATGATTTTTTGAAGCAAACAAAAAACTTTTCGAAAATTACTAGCGATTCCGAGCCAAATAGCCTTTCAGGTGGAAATCTCGAAGACAACAGCAATGTAAAGATTACCAATGTGAAACCTGTCCATCCAGTTTTCAATCAAGTTGTCAATCATGTACAGCGAGTCAAAGCCGCAAAAGAAATGAAAGTCAACAAGAACTTATTCGAGCACGTGAACCATTCAAGGGGAACGAAAAAGGGAAACAAACAAGCTCGATTCAAAGGCAGAAAAGAAAGGGCGCGAAATAAAACTAAACATGTACCACGTCTTAAGGACAAGAAAAATAAGAAACGTCCCTCAGTTGTGTTTGACTACAAACCAAAATCACTAAGATTAAAGTTTAAGTACAAAGGTGGAAGACACGTAAAGGCTGACGACGAAGATGACGAGGAAGGCTATCTGAAACACAGAGGTAAAGGAAGACTAATTCGATTTATTCACATGCGAATACGGCATCCAAAAATCAAGGAAGTGCTACTACCAGACGAAGAGGAAGACTCTGAAGGCTACAGGGAAAGAAAATTTGACGACTCTCCAGTAGAAGCTAGCGAGGACGATGACAGTATGAAAGTGCGGTTGCTAAGGAAGTTACGTTGGCTCCGAATCCACGGTCATGGGGCCAAAATACGCAGGCGCAAGAGTCCGAAACTTCGTGTGGTTGTATATGACGACGATGAAGAGGAAAAACAACCGCATCGAGACAACTGGCGCAACAGCGAGTCCGATGAGTTGACGGAGAAAGTCGAGAAAATTCACGAAGATGACAACGAAGCTGATTCCGAATCAGAGGCGGAATCGGAATCGGACTCGGAGCCCGAACCGGAACCTTCGTCGCATCGCTCGGATCCCGTTTTTATGGACGACGAGAACACTCAGCAGTACAATCAAGGCGGGACGAGTAATTCAAGCTCGGATAGTGACTCTGACTCAGATATGCAATATCTGTCAGATAGTATCGGGGATGACAGCACCCATTTTGGACGAGGCGATAGTGGTACTGATGTGCCCGACTTAGAACCTTATTTAAAGAAACACTACGGTAAGTTATCAAAATTGAATGAATAATAGGCCATTACCAAGTCACCTTGTGCCTCTGTGTTAAAACGAGTCTTCATGCGAAACCATTCATATGAAAATGTGTTCCGCCTACGGGTTCATTTTCATGCAAATCAAACTCATTTACCTTTGAAAGGTTTTGCACGAAGACTCGTTTTGAAACAGAGGCACATAGTAACTCGGAAATGGTCTTTTGCATACGTGAAGTTCTGGCGTTCTCCGACACTACGCGAATGAGGCATTCTCTGAATGTTCGTGTAAAGCGAAGATTTTGCTGCTTGCTATGATTGATGACAACAATGTTAAATACGAGCTACCATGGTAAATTTATACGAACCTCTTTACGGTGTTATATCGATTTTCTAAAGCAAACTAAGGGAGAAGTTTATAGACTCGTTTGAAACTTAAATTCTCGCAGATCAAATGATTGTTACAATGGATTCATTTTGCGGTTTTCGTGAACGGTGCGCTTTCAAAAACTAACACACCAGCTTGTCTGTTGTCAGGCAGCCGTCGTTTTGGACAACCTTGGGACAAAATATAGTTGATTTACTTTGTTTTCATTTAGAAAATGAAGAAGATGAAGAAAACGAAGAAATCAAAATGTACAATGATCAAGATGGAATCGACGCGCGGAAGCTGGGCGACTCAATGGAAAAACGCAAGACGTCAAAGGAGGACGACGCAACTCTGAACGAGAAAACAAACAAAGTAGAGGACAACGATGGAGAACAACCTGGAAAAATACACATTCACAAAATACCTTTTAAAATCCAAGAGGATTCTTACGGAGTGGATACTAGCCTGTTAAAAGAACCACCACATGATTCACTTGGACTGCAACAAGTGTTGTCGCACGATTCCGATATGTCATCAATGGCTTCTCCGGAAATCTCATCCATGCCAGCCACCGAGATGTCTTCATTGGCACCTTCCCAAATGACGTCCATGGCCCCTCAACCGGTTGCCATGGCGTCAAGCTCTCCTCCACCCAGTCAGAACGCCATGGATATGTCACCAAATATGGTCATGCCGCCCGAGCAGTCGACGATGGTTCCCGCGGCGGCAGAGCTGCCTCAAGTGAACGGTGGTGTCCAGGCTGCGAGACCCAATGTTGCCGCGTTCAATTATCAGCCCAGTGTGACTACACAAGTGAACAGTATGATGCCGCAGACGCCGTTCCCGCAGGTCAGCAGTATGATGCCCATGCAAATGCAAGCAGGAGGGCCTGAAGTTTCTCCCATGACTCCCGTTATGCAACCGGGGCAGATGCGAGCAGTAATTTCTCGCGGTGAAAAAAAGGCGCCAAAGAAGTCTCGATCAAAGAAACGCGCGCAGCATGTCCGTGTCTTGGGTGTAGGGCATAAACGTGTTAAACTCAAAAATAAATCTCGCCAAAGATCCAGATCAAGCACAGTTTAATGATTGTTGAGTCATATACCAGTCCTGTTTTCTCAAATAAGAAAGACTACAACGTCGACCAGCCAAAAACAGCTCAAACCTCATGTACGAAGCTAGTGTTCCTCATCCGGGGTTTGGGGCGGGGTTTGGGCTGTGCGCGGGAGAAAACTGACATGTCATAAATGTTGATATGGCGAACAAGCTTCGTGAATTTCCCTGTGGTCATCGGATGTTAGGCTTTCGTGTTAGGCAAATAATTAAAGAGATGTTTCTTTATTTGAGCTGTCTAATTAGTTATAAATAATAAAAAAAGGTATCTGACCAATCAAAGCAGGATTGCTTTCTTTTCCCCGGAGATTTTGTTTAACAGGAACAAAAGCAAAAGTTATGATCTGGCGTTACACTTGTTTTCTTACCCTTGGCACCACTGACATATTATTTTTTCTTGGATTATTCTGACTGGTTCAATGCGCCATGCAAGGTCATTACTTTTGGTTTTATTTTGTGACAGCGATTAAAAAGACAATCTGTAACTAACCAAAAATTTTCTGTGTATTTAGCTGGAGAGGTAAAATGTGTGTAAAATCGCTTAAATTAAAAAGAGCAACCCTATCTGTCCAATATTTATTTCAATAATCTTTACGTTCATAGATATCGATCTTCAGGTAAAAAGATAAATTTATCAGTTTATTTTCAGTGTCTGGATTTACTTAGATACTATACAGGGTTTTATGCAGTCGCTGGTTTAAGACTTGGGAATTCCACATGATGATATTTTCTCTTTCTATTTTTCCATTGTATGGTCTTGTATGGGACAAATGATTGGAATTGCGCATTATCAACCTAATTCGGATAAAGTAGATATGCAACAAAATAAATATTCGTAAACTGTTTGGGCAATAAGGTACTTTTTCCGCTAATCTAAGCTTTAAGCTAAGGGTTAACTGTATTCATAGATCTGAGTTGTATCTTGTATCAAGAATCGAACACGCCGGTCAGTAATAAGCTAAGGTCGGTCGCTATTTGACAAACTCAAAATTGTGGTAGTCAGGGACATTCTTGCACAGACACTAAGACGGTCCAAGTCATTAAGAGAGTTGAATATTAAATACCCTCGAGGTGATTTTGACCATAACCCTAAGTGGGTATAGGGCCAGATACCCTCGAGGTGGCATGTACTAAATATAAGGAATATCAGCAGATATAGAGAGAAAGTAATTGCACAAAAAGTAGTCATTCACTGAAGTTATATACATTGTTTTCTGGATTGCAAATCCAATACTTTCAAATTCTTTGTTACATATAATTTATCCAAGCTTATTGTCAGTTAGTTATGTATCAGCATTGCAATGATTTGGCACGAAATTGGCAAACAGAGGAAAATAACACGATAAACATAATATTTCGAAACGTTCAATAGTTTCACGTTAATAAATCGGGAATCTCTAGCTATGGTTAGGTGTAATACATAGTTATTCTTTAACTGAGGTAAATCATGTAAAGAATTTCTTCACTTCTTCAATAAATAATAATTAAAAAGGCAAGTATAGTTCTTGTCCATGTATCCTAGTATGGTTAAATGTTCTTGAGTTTTAACCCGGGCTTGACCAGACTATGCACTACAAAGGGGTACTGTAAAAGCCCTTTTTAAAGGCCCCTTCCTGATAATAAGCTCCCTTTTAGAATCCCCAACATTATGGGCGATGACACCCCTAGCTGAAAGGAACCTTTGCAAGTCATGTTTATAATTTAGAGCTTTGATGAAAAGTCTTTCCTCATTGTCCGTTTTCAGTCACGACAAGCTTGTCACGCAAGGAAAAATTGCGTGAGGTATTGAAGGAATTTCAGCGTGGGCGGGCTTCTGTGTAAATCTAGAGGACTAGAGTTTTCTGTAGTTCACAAGAGTAACGCACGGTGATCTGAAAGACGCACCCGAAATGTGTGAAAAATTACAGGTGCTAAGCCTTTCATTGTTGAACTTCGCAAAAGCAAAAGCAAAACACATAGGAATGAAGAGCAGAAAGGCCGAATAAATCAACAAATTGGGTTTTTCTTTCCCACCTAAGAAAAACATGCAGGAAAACACACGTATTTGAAACTCAGAGACCCTGCGTTACCCGGGGTAATATCTTAATTCCTGGTAAATATTTTCTGTGTACCGTTAGACGTCAATTAGCCAATGAGCATTCGGAAGTAATCCTAATGTGTTAAGTCGTGCCAAATATTTGTCATTTTTTTGCCGAAGCTAAATATCTTACTAGCCCCCACTCGGTGGAGTTTCTTGTAATCCGCCGTAATGACTTCTAAATCCCTTTCAGACAATATACTAGTATTTTTAATTTTCTAAAGACGACATTTTGCTCCCCGATCAGCACTCTTCTCTTTTGGACAGCTTAATTTAGACAATTATATGGTCTTTTTTTTGGCCTAAATGTGGACTTCACACGGGGTAGCGTGAGGCATTTGTAAAATTCCTTGTTATTTATGCAGATTGTGAGCGGCTCCGCGTTCAAATAATTTTGAGCTATTATCACTGCCAAAGTTAATTATAGCACTCGCTCTTCATGACGCCGTTTCAAGGAGAAAGAAGACAAAGAGTATATGACAGCTGACTCGTGAATGTGGATTTCCAAAACTCCTTTGTAGTTGCCCGCCCAAGCTTGGAGAAAATTTCGAGCGAAACCAACCCGCGTTATAATTTGTGCGGGTAGTGCAACGCCTGAACTTAAACTGGCTAGCTAGTCACGCTGTATTGGATTCAAACACATTTTACAGACTTAATCTAAATCCAGCCAATGATGAAAAGTCCTTGAGGATAAAGTACTGACATTTGCTCACCCCCGGGGCAATTTGATCTTTACCTTTCAATTCTCGCTACGTTTGGAGTATAAACAAGGGCCAAAATGGCCTCGCAGAAAGCGAGAGAAGAGCTCGCTCGACAATCAGGCTTCGAGGATTTGTCGTTCGCTACAAGGAGTTATCGCCCAGAGTACGCTTCTTCTCCAGACTTACGTGGCTCATACAGGCGTGAGTATATTCAGGGATTAATTTAAGAGTTAATAATGTGAAAGTTGAGGGACCATTTCTGTAATTTAGTTGTTCAATGGCTTCTTTCGTTTTCTTCGCAGCCGGACGAGTAATTCGAACTTCTGAAATAGAACCCACGTTACGAGCCAAGCTTGCTTTCACTTCAGGTAACTTAAAAGAATGCTTGATTTATTTATCAAGATAGTGGTTTTAAGTGTAGGAATGTTTCGTTTGATTAGATGCAAATTCTCGAGAGCTCTGAACTATGATTTATAACTCGCTGAAAACACCAGACATTCCACCACACATGTGAATTATTTCGCTAGTTTTGTCTGAAAACTTTAACTTCGCTCAGTCTCTTGAGGTTATAATGATACTTGCCGTGTTCTAGTCTCTTAAGGCAGTTGAAGTTGTTGTAGTTTTGTTTGCAAAAAACGGAGTTGGTTATATTTAAAATCGATTCATTAAACTAATTTTGTGTGTGTTGGTAAACCAGGGGGCCGTGACCGAAAAGGTCGAAGCATTTTGACTATTCCAGCCGGAAAAACCGAAGATTTGAGCGTAGATCGACTGGGAGATACGCTTGCGTACCTAACTCAATCACCAAGGTATATAAAATTATTTCTACTTCAAATGTTCTTCGATCGATTCTTGTAAACTTTTATCGATTTTGTACAAGAAATGTGAGCGGGTGTGAGACAGCTTTCTCCTCCATGTACGTGACATTTTCTTTGCTTCGTTCAGAGAGTTCCGCAAACAAAACTACAGGATTGAACCAACAATTCGGTTAGGATCCCTTTTCTGGCTAAACAATGCATGCAGACACGCAAGGTTAATTTACAAATTACATAATTCCCAACAGATTCGCGTATGGGACAATTTAGTAATTATGAAACACAATCTTAGTGTAAGTAATTTTCTATTCGTGGCGCAAATGCGCAGGAATTCTTTTACTTTGAAGTGCCCAGATTATAGTTGACATCCTTTGTTTATGTTGGGTCAGACTTAGTGATGGAGAAAATAAGAATATTATTGCCAAAACAAACCGAGCCAGTGAAATAACAAGTTTTGTTCCTCTTGAATTAATGTCAAATGTATATTTCCTTATACCCCATGACATATCAGTTACGTATGGACCTTGTTATTGACCTCAGTGATGTCTGGAACCCGTTTTTATGCGAGTTTATAACAATAATGAGCACTGGTGTTTGCCCAGAGTCTGGTTACACCATTCAATAATTATTTAAATTTTCTTCAAGTTAAGTGGGTCCATGCCGCAAATTTTATAAGATCTGCAGTTTATATCAAATTTGAATGAAAAGACAATTACTTTAATTTCCCTCTGGGAAACTGTTGAATCCAGACAATATACAGACATAACATTACAAAGTTTCATTTTTTGCTAACATTTGCTTGTTGATTTAATAAATTGTTATGATTCCTATGCCTGGGAAAGGCACATGAGGCATGGTGGACTATTAAGGGGGCATGCAATAATAATAATATTTTGAACAGATCAACAACTTGGACAAGCTTGTGTAAAATTGGCCACTCTAGGAATGGGCTATTAGGGCCAAACTTCACATTCCTTTTCTCAATTTCCTACACCTGCCAAGATCTGTCAATGGGAAAATGATTGTGCTGTCAAAATGGAATTGCAAATTTTGGTCTGCCTGGAGATATGGAGAGAGATATAATTAGATTCCTGACCAAAATTATTTGAAAATAAATGGAGGGCATGTATGTCGATGGTTGAGATTTCCTACCCAGGTTCTTGGGTCATATGGTTTTGATCAGAAGTCTCTCTCCATCTTGGAGTATTTTACATAGATACGGATGTATCATTATCGTCAAATTGATAGTGTTAATGAGACAATGCAAATTGGCTGGATGGGGTTATGTATAATTATTAGCCTGCTAATGGCCAAATTTCAGTACCGTGGAATTCCAAAATTAATGCCCCCCTTGAAAGTAACAGTGCCCCGAAAGTAACATTAATTTTTTAACTTCCTATTGAACCCCGAAAGTAATGGTCCCCTTGAAAGTAATGGCCCATCTGAAAGAAGTGGCCCTTTGAAGAAGTCACTAAAAGAGAAACTCTCTGTTTTTAAGCGCAATGAGGATGGAAAAGCCTGACTACAGAACTGAACAACTTGAAGAGTTATTTCTGATTTTATTTCGAACTTAAGTGAATTTTTCTTGAAACTATGATTTATAAGCTGTAATGGTCTAGATAGCAGCAGAGTCAAATGATATACTGTAGTGTAATCAGCTGTGTTGTCACTTGTGATATAATGCAACTATTATACTTTTGGCCTACAGTTTAGGGTATTTTTTTGTGTATACAGTTTGCTTTGTTTAGGTGGGTAGTTAGTAAAGCATACATAAATGGAATTTTTAATTTCATGTGTTCTGCGTCCGCTTTGCCTGAAAGGATTGTTATCGTACAAACTATTGTAACCATCCGAAAGTGACGGCTACCTGAACGTAATGGCTACCCGGAAGTAATGGCCCCTTTTGCCTGCTAAATCTGAAAGTAACGGGGGCCGTTACTCTCAGAATTCTATGATAGTAGAGACAAAGGCCGTTACTCTTGGAATTCTATGGTAGTAGAGATAAAGACATCAATAAGTCATCACAAAGCACTTGACAGACCCAAGTGGTCAAGTTTCCATAGCACTAGATGACTAGACTTATCAGGGTTGTCAAAACTAGCCAACAGGTGAGAAAAAGCGCTATCTATCCATGATCTTGGCCAGCTACTATATAATACATGTAAGTCATATTCTCGCACTTTGATTGGTTCTTAATAATGATCTTTTGGAGGACAGACACATTGATGATATCATTTACATTCTCTTTTGTTTCTTTATTACATAAAACAAGTAGATTCCATGTTGTTATGTGTCTGTTCAGTAATAGATCACTTGTAAAAGATGTCAAAATGTGGTAAGAAAATCAGTGACACACTTGGCTATTGCCTCATGTGCCACTTTTTTGTTCTTACCACATTTTGATGTCATCTATGATCTATTACTGAACAGATGTATGGCAACATGGAATCTATTAGTTAAATTCGTCGCAAAATCAGCCACCTACTCCAGCAATAAAGTTTGCTATTTATTGTTACTTTTAGGGATAGCAGGCAGAGTCAGCTGTACACTGTTATAATTGATCTAAGGGGTTCATCGTGGAAATCTGCCAAGCCTCTGCTCAGGACATTACAGGTAAGGCCAGTTATAAATTAAATCCAGTGACATAAAAAAAAAAAAAAAAAAACAGTCTGGGGCTTGCTCATCAGGTTTGAGCTTATCTGGCTTCCCTGGAGGTGAGCGCACTAACCATGAGGATAAATGCTTTACTTCTTTCATAAATTGTACCCTGTACTGGTGCGCAGACTGGGTTTTCATCTAGATAGTGATAGGAAATAAAGTATCGAACGGATTTAATCCTGGAAGTGAGATGTTCTGTCCTGTTTTCACTATTTTCTAAGACAAATTTGTATATGTATACATTCCCAATAAAGCTGATTAAAATGTACATGTTCTCTTTCTCTGTTAAATTTTCTAAAAAAATTCAATCCTTCCGAATTTTTTTTTTGGTAGTTTTTGCATACTATTTGTCATAGTTGGCCAAGAAATCTCCATGAGCTAGGACAGATGGTGAATATACATCCATGTAATTTTTTCTTATAACAATTTGATCTTAGGTAGAAGAATTTTCAGATTTTGAGTCTGAATGAGGGTAACCTCCAGGTTAACTATTTATTTTTTTTAATCACTGATGTACATGAATGTCTTAAGAACATCCAAACAGTACTTGCATGTTAACTTAAATTGATTCCTCAATACTGTTCTGTTGATTAAATTTCCATTTGAATTTTGTCTACAGGAGACAGTTTCTGACAAAGTGCATGAGGTCTATATCATAAAGCCAGATGCTTTCTGGGAAAAACGACGCTCTGGAACTGGACTCAAAAAAGAGCAGTCAAGTGTTGTGTTTGAGGTACAACTGTAATATTATTATATTTTATTATTTTATAAACTAAATTTGCTAGGGTGATGGACATTTCCTTAGTCAGGAACTTTCGAAAACTGTAGTTTTCAGGTTCTTATTATATGGCTGAGAAAATAACTTCATTGTGATTGACTCAGAGCTGGCCAGTTTTTTTGTAATTTTTTAATTTACAATGCTGTGCAAATGGATGAGTGGGCATTATTTGGTAACTTTCTCAGTCACATAATAAAGAGTGGTTTAAAGAAAAGGGAGGCAGCATGGCCGAGTGGTTAGAGCGCCGGATTTAAGATCCGTAGGTCCCGGGTTCAAATCCCGTTCTGACCGCTAGTGATGTTGTTCTCGGTAGCCCCGAGTTCATCTTCTTGACTACGCTTGTAAATAGCCAACTGGTCTGCCTCCCGCCAGTTGGGATTCTTAACCTAGTTATGTTTATTTGGATATTTATTTATCATTGTTTGTTTACATTGGTCCTGAAAAGCCCCGATGGGGAGTGGCCAATTACGTGTACATTTTGTACCTGTACAAAACTCAAGCAAGTGAGGATTCACTTCAATGTACATAATACACTACTCATGATAGCTGAAAATTAGATTCAAATTGCACTCATACAAAGGCTTGTGCAGTTTTGAGAGAATTTTTAAATATAACACATAGTGCAAATCATTAATTACGCTCACATTAATATTTACTACCTACACTAATCAGGCTACATTTGGATCCTTAGGGTTGAAAAAGACTTCATTTACAATAATCTTATCAATACTTAGTTCTAAAACTTAAGATTGTTGTGTTTTGCAGACAACATTATTGTCATCGTCCAGTAAACTACATCAGTTTGCTGAAGAAAGTCAACTCACTCAAGAACTTGGTGGCACCTTACCATACGACCACAACAGATGGATTAATACAAGATTGGTGAGCATTAAATCATCTTTAATGACATCACCTACAAAGATGCCAACTTGAAACATTCAAAATCTGGGAGATCACCCATTTAAATACCTTCTTGGCTCTAAAAAGTTGACTAATGTTTAAAGTAGAGTGTGGCCAATTCAACCACAAAAATGTGTCAAATATCAAAGAATGTAAAATTCCAAAAAATGCCAAAAATCCACCAAAATATGTCTGAAAATGTATTTTATGGGCTTTCCTTCACATTGTCCAGGAGATTTGGTGACCAGTACAGGAGACCAGGAGATTCAGTCTGTATCCAGGAGACTCCTGGTTTATCCTGGAGAGTTGGAACAGATGCATTTATGTGGTGGATTCTCCTGTAAGCAGACAACCGTGTGATCTACAAAAAAACTCTCCATTTAGAAAGGTGTCTGTTTGCTAGGGATTAATAATGTAATGTTTGAATGTGATGGGGACAATGTATAACTGTCCACTGAAGGTGTCCACCTTTGGAAGATTTCTGTTAGTGAAAGTTCAACTGAACTTGTCTCTGCCATGAGATTGTCCAAACCCTTCTTGTGCTCCTCCAATTGTAATGATCCTGCATGATTTATTGAGCCAGGGCAAAATAGCCATGCTGATACATGTACAAATGTTGAGCTTACCTCTAAATTCAGAATAATGTGTCTTTACAAACTTTGCATTCTACTTGTATAATAAGTACAAGAAAATATGGTTGGCGTTCCAGGAAATTGAAAGAATCTCAGAAGAGGCCATCTCCCTGGATGACAAATTTGATGAACTTGAACAAGACCTTGACACTCACCAGCTGGGCAACAATGTCGCAGACACAGATAATCTCATACGAGAGCATGAATCTAAAAGAGCAGTGCTTGATAATGTTGGACATCCACTGATTCAAAGAGGAGAGCACTTGATTAGCTCAATAAAAGCAAATGAGCCCCTTGTTCCGCCGAGCCAGAATTTCCCAGGGAGTCCTGCCTCCATGCCGAGCCAGGAACGACAGCAGGTTGAAGGCATTGTGACTCACTTGAAGTTAAGGTGTAGTCAATTAATGGACATGTGGGAGAAGAGATGGAAAGAGTTGATGCAGTGTATGGATCTCCGTGAGTTTGAAGCAGGATATCAAAAGGTACAGAAATCTGCCATGGGATTGGGAGGGGCTGTGAGTCACTTGGTCCGTCATGTGTACTTAACTCTGGATTCTGTAGAATGAAGGGACTACGAGTATTCCTTACTCCTCTAGACATAATGTCTGCCAATCAGTCAGTGTAAAAGACTGATGCAGACTGACACCAATGTGAAATTTGTTTTGGCCTGACTCCTTCATTGGGACCCAGACTTATGACCATCTTAGTCAGTCATTTCCTTATTTAAGAACCCCTTTAATACAGCCACCCTGTGAATATGGCCAGGTTTTTGTGATATTTTGGTGACCCAATTAATGGGGTTTCACTGGACTCATCTATTTCTACTCATTCATGTCTAATTACCCCATGAATGAATGCTGTTGGCAGTCAGTTGTTTCCACCCATTTAACCAAATCAAATCTGCAACTCAATGCTTTCAATTTTATTTTTTCATTTTATGTTAATCCCAGGTTATTGACTGGGTCCTTGGACCAGGTGAATCTTATTTGTCGACCTCAAACGATATTGGAGACTCCGTCATCACATGTGAGGTTTTGAGGAGAGAACATGAAGAATTCGAGCTCTCTGCAAGGGTTAGAGAATATCTGTTTCTATAGAGTTGTCTCTGTGAAGTATAACTATTGTCTTCTATTTAGATTATTACTTTTCTAATTAGTTAAGGCAGAGGTTAAGGTGATTCCCCATAATCACATTGCGCAGTCTCATTGTGCACGATTTTCGCGTCATTTACGTCATAAAACACAACTAAAAAACACAACTAGCGAACACAACTAACATACACAATTAAAAAACACAACTGAAAAACACAACTAACAAACAAACTAAACACAGCACATTTATTTTTACTGCTGATACAGTGTTCGGGTCCCCAGTGGCACAACTAAAAAACACTACTCAAAACCACAACTAACAAACACAACTAACAAACACAACTAAAAAACGCAACTAACAAACACAACTAGCAGACAGTAATCCTTATCTGTTTGTGAGGAGAATTCTTACTCTTATCATGAGGCTTGATATATATTGTTCCTTTTATTGCAGGAGGTTATCAACCACTTCGCTCAAGTGCGTGAACTGGCCAAAAAAATGCTGCAAGAAAATCACTATGCTTCCAAAGACATTAAAACTCAGAAAGAACTTCTGGACAGAGGTTGTCGAAGTTTTGCCATGCGCATGAACAGAAGAAGAGATGTCATTCTGACGTCGCTGAAATTCCACAAAAGTGCAGGGGAGGTGAGGGGAAGTTTTGATCTTACTACTTGAAAGATTTTGCTAAATTTTTTTTCTTCAAAAGGAGCTATAAGAAACTAAATTTTTAGTTTTCTCTTCATAGTTAGGGAACAAGCGCCACTTGATGGCGAATGCAGACCTGTGAAACAGTCTAAAATTGATCACAATTGTAGTTTAATAAATTTACAATGGCACTTGATTTTTCTTTGGCGCAAAAATCAGACGGATTCGATATTGGCAGGTACCGACAGTACAATACCGAGCAAATTAACATCAGTTATTGTTTTCAATATCGGTGATTTTCGATATTGGACGATTATTTTGGCGGTCTTGTTTTCTACGAAGACTTCCCTTCGGGCTTGCCAGCTCATCGAAAAAACCACAGTGGTAGATGCCGCAAAAATTAAAACGCGCAAATATAGGTTGCGGTAGTGAAGGTTTGGACTCCCGCAACGACGTTACGGTGGGATGACAAAAGATGACAAAACATCCGAAAACTTTTCATTTCTACATTTCTTTTCATTATAAAACGTACGATAGGGTCCCTATTTTCTATGGGAGATTTCGACTACTTTTGTATAACGTTCTTGTGGTGTTCCAAAGTTCCTAGCCAATGATAGAGCCGTCAACCGCACGAGTAATTGACGTGCACATGATGTCGTGACTGTTGTGGGATAAGAACAATCTCGAAAGCAGGTCCCGCATTCCCCTAGACCAGCGGAGTATGGTACAGTATATATCCCCATACCTACTGCGTACCTACTGCGATCCCACCTGTTGTTCTAGGGGGACGCGGGCTGCTGGTAATAGGAGATTACTGCATGCGCGCGGGGGGGGGGGGGGGGGTCTGACTGTGACTGACAATAATCTATTTTTTTGAATCTCAGTGCTCTGTTAATCTGGATGACTTGTTTGAGCTGCTGTGTTCTGATTCGGTTCTGATGTACGACTACGAAACTGCAGAGACCATGCTCAGGACACTGGAAGAGAAGGCTGAAGGTAAGTTGTGGTGTGGTCCTCATGGAAACTGATAGGAACTTCGAATTCATATGGTAAATTTTTGAAGGCCTTACCACTATTCCAGAAGTCGAGAAAAAACATATTGCGGACTAAAAGTTTGGGTCCTTTTTAGTAGCCTTGTTGGGCGTGGTTACCCAGTGGTTAGTTTGGTGGACTCTGGATCGAGAGGTGTGGGTTCGAGCCCTGGCTGGGGACATTGTGTTGTGTTCTTGGGCAAGACATTTTACTCTCACAGTGCCTCTCTCCATCTACGTGTATAGATAGATACCGTGACAGAATGCTGGGGTAACCCTGCAATGGGCTAACATCCCGTTCAGAGGGGGGGTAGAAATTCTCCTAGCCGCTTCATGCTACAGACACCGGCGATAATCGCTGAGAGAATGAGCCAGTTGGGCTTAAGAGGTTTTACTTGTGGTTGCTTTGGTTGCAACTCATAGACGTACTCCAGGGGTACACTGAACGTCACCAGTGTGACGTTCTCGTCACTCACGAAATATAGTGATAGATATTCTTTATTTATTGTAGCGGTCGCCGTTTCCTCCGAAGACACTCTGCGAGATGCTTTGGCCGCGCAGGAACTGATGACCAGTCCGGTCGCTAACACGCGTGGGGATGACGTCACCCCGAACTACAGCAAGGGTATTGCGCATGTGCGGCTGACACTGGACGAACTGAGGGAGCGGAAACTGCGCACAGATGAGCTGTGTGATGTGCGCAGAATCAAACTACAACAATTACTGCAGCTTAAACAGAGCGAACGAGACGCCGAGCAGGTAGAAATAAGATTATGCGCAAAAACCAACACTCTGAATTTTAATTCGATCAGGATGGAGGACCTACATGAAAACCATCTAAGGCTGATGAGGCTTTCTCTCTAAATATTGTAATTTATTTAAATGAGTTTGTCGAGTTTTGCTTCGGTGTGTACTTAAGACTTTATTTTCGTAAATGAGTCATTGAAATCATGTTTCTGAAGTCCAAAAGCCGAATTCTCTCTGGAATAAAGTTCCATGCAAAACTTATATAGTGGTTCAAGAATCTTGCAGCGTGTTGCCGCTCTCAGAAAAATTTTTTTTTTCTATTTCACAGTTCGCCGAAAGTTTACATGCAAGCAATTTTTTTTGTAAGCTGGCTGCTTCGAATGTTGTTCAAAAAATACGTCTTTCAAATTCGCTTTTCTGCCATTATTGGAAATTGGTACACAAGTGTGATAACTATATTTTACAAAGACCTTCACGTACGTAAAGGGAAGGAAGGATTATTTTGATAGTGTGAATCTGTTTGTGAGTTCTTATTGTCACAGGAAATTATCTGTACTGAAAATAAACGATTACTTGTGTTTGAACCAATCTATTGTCAGGCGACAACATGGATAAGTCAACTGCGTGACGCTACAGAACACAACCTGGGAGATGTGGGCAGAAACGCCGAGGATGTAGAGGCCTTGCAACAGGAGCACGAAAAACTGGAAGCTACCGCTAGAGTAAGAATTACTTTCTTGATATTGTGGAATATTTCGTATACATGTATTTCTGCCACGAAGAACCTTTGCAAGACATCCGATCGGTACCATAGCTATGAACGGAACGCAACGGAACTCAACGCAACACAGCGTAACATAACATAACGCAACGCAACGCTCATACATACGCCTACTTTAGCAGAAACCAACACTTAAAGCACATATTTTAAAATGTTAATTAAAAACTTTCTGTTTAATTTTGTATGACTATTGCAATTATCTTAACTACTGCCATAGTTATTGGACTATTCTACCGCACACTATGTTCAATTCACGACGAAGATTGCAGAAGCGTCTGCCGAAACGTGTTTGTTAAACTTAAAAGAGTGTCGTGTTTTCTTTACGTGAATAATAAAATCGAATCACTTGGATTTGTTACAGAGCACGTATGACTATGGAAGACAGTTCCTGCAGGCGTCATTAGTCCTACGACGTACATGCCGTTACGAGTTATCGCCAAACTACCAAATGGAAGAAAAACTTAACAACGCTTGGGGCGATTTCTCATCGGCCATGGCTGAGAGAGGGGCGAGACTATCTGTGGCTCTTATGTTTCACCGAAGCGCGGAGAAGGTAGGAAGGCTTACTTCCTTTTCTTAGAGTGAAGCCTTGGAGCCGAATGACTCATAGCTGCCGGAGCTTATCCCGGTTTCTGTAGCATGAAGCGGGTAGGAGTATTTCTACTCCCCCTGGACGGGATGCTAGTCCATCGCAGGCCACTCCCCCGCAATTTGTTAGGTTTCCCCAACAATTTGCCGGTACCCATTTATACTCCTGGGTGGAGAGAGGCACTGTGAGAGTTAAGTGTCTTGCCCAAGAACACAACACAGTGTCCCTGGCCAGGGTTCGAACCCGGACCGCTCGCTCCGGGAACGAGCGCACTAACCATGAGGCCACCGCGCCTTTTCTTAGGACCTGTTTTATCTTCCTGTCCTCGAAATAGTAACTATTTTGCACTCAAATGTTTGTGGTGTTTTATTTAATACCTAGCTGGTTCAAGAAATAGAGGAGCTCAGAGCTGCATACATAAGCGAGGACCTCCCAGAAGACCTCACGGCCGAGCTGGTCGAGCAAGAAATTCGCCGTCACTCTGACACCAGACATACAATTGACAAAGAATACGCCGAGACCGTTGCCATGGGAAAAGCCCTGATTGACAGAATGCAATTGCCTCCTCTCTATAGAGAGGACGGGGCGCCAAATCGCCCTCCACACCTCTTAGAAGAATCACTCGCTGACTTGGAGGAAAGAAAGATGGCTTGGGAAAGAGTTTGGCAGGACAGGGATAATAAACTTCGTCACTGGCTGAAGCTCGGAGACTACGAAGAACAAATGCGTGAGGTAAAAACGGGTAGTTTTTTTGTTTATTGCGTCGTTGAGTTTGTCTAATTTGTGCAGCACAGTTCTTACAAGCACTTAAATGAGCTACGTCACCGTTTCGCATCTTAGAAAGTTTAGCCTACATTTTTCAAGTTCGTCGTTTGCAATCCGTGTCAATCTTTTCCATCCTTAACCATCCTTGTTCCTTTATGGCTCTTTATTATCTCTTTGGCGTTTTTCTACCTTAGTAAACTATTATTTTCAGGTTTCCTTCCGGTTAAAGGTAATTTGTCTGTGACCAGAATAACTCAAAATGCCTTGACTTAACTCCTTTATGCTCTTACTGCGCCTTTCAATGACATACGGACTCTAAAATTCAAAGCTCAACCGACAAATGCGTTTTGCGCTACCGTCAATCAAATGCTCGGCGGCTCCTCCCAGCTTCCGACTACTACCGACCGCGCGGTAATCAAATCGTTGAGCACAGTTCAGACAACGAAACAGTGCTCGGCACTAGTCGGAAGCTGGGAGGAGCCCCAAACATTTGATTGACAATAGCGAAAAACGCATTTGTCGGTTGAGCTGTGAATTTAAGAGTCCGCATGTTATTGAAAGGCGCAGTAACTTGTGATTGAACAAATAAGCGTACTCTCGTATTATTGTAGTCAAACGTTCAACACCTACATATGCGTTAATCGATATGACGAAATGTACAATTCAAACGATAAAGTGCGCTGATAAACGATGAAAGCGAAGAAAGCGATGAAAAGCGAGAGATTGAAACGTTGTATGACTAGGACAACTACTTTGACAAGGACGGTTAGGAACACGAAAGAGGAAAGCGGAAGGCGGTAAATGAAACAAGATGATTGTAGTGTCGCGATGAAAATGCACAAATAAACTAGAAGAACGCATGCAAAAGCGCCTGAACAAAAGGAAATTATGCGAAAAAACCTAACTGAATATTGCTAACGTGAAAGCGAGATAAACGAAAAGAATGCGATGATCACGGAAAGAATGCGCGTACAAACGGAAAAAATAACAAAGAATTAAATGCGACTGCGACACTTATTTTATTAGTGTTGTTCCAGTTTTGAGCAGAGCTTGCAACAAACTAACTAAATTTGATATTTATTCACTGAACGGATATTCTGGGTTATTATATCGGCTTCCTGTAAGACGGACACCTCTCCTAAGATAGACAGACAGACAGACAGACAGACAGTCAGTTGAGACACTTTTCGGCTGTGTCCGTGATAGAGAGACTGGACTGTTTTACTGTTATTCAAGGAGTTGCTCGACGAATACTGTATTTACTTAATTGAGTGCTGCGGTCATCCCTGTGGGGCGCGTTTTCATGGATGGCGCTCACTTGAGAGCGGTGCTCTTTAAAACAATTGTAACATTTAAGAGAGAAAACATGTACCGTGTTTCTATCGAGCCATGGAAACACGAGTGGAAGTTTGGGAGAACGAGAAATGAATTGGGGCCTCGAGCCTCCATGCAAGTGTTTCCACAGCTTTTTCGAGTTCTCCCAAAATATCAGAAATTTAATTATCTTGACAGGAACGTTTGGCACTGGCCTGGCCGCACGTGACTGGTTTTCACTGGGTTTGGTGTAAAGTTTCTTATTTTGTTGCTGTTACTTTGTAGCTTCTTCAGTGGGTGAAAGACAAAACGGATGAAACAGAGGAGAACAAACACGTGATCGGCCAAAACCTAGCGGAAGCTGAAGCGCTCAGTTCTGAGCTCCAGGAACTGGAAGCGAGGCTCAAGGTTTGTAGCACGTGATGTGCATGTGTGCGCTGATTGGTTAGCAATCAGGGCGCGCACGCTTTATGTTTCTCGTATTACTACGTTGTCGCGATTTCATTCCATAACACGTGAATTCAGTTGGATAGTCCTTCCCTGTTTGGTCGACAAAGTGACATGATAGCATTACTCTCTCGGGTGTGAGTTGAACAAAATTGACTTGGCTTAGCAGAAAAAAAAGAAAAAAAACAAACAAACAAAAAAAAAAAAGAGAAGAAGTAACACGCCTCATGCAAATCAGCCGAAGTAGTTGAAAATTTTGCTTTCTAAGCTCACATGATTCGTTTGTTTGCCTGTTCCAGGCTCTCGGTCAGTGGGGACGATCGAAAACGCCCGTCCGCGCTGCCCGAGAGCCTGGAACAAGCTGGCCGAGGTACTGAAGCATTTGTACTTCTAATGACGCTTTTCGCTATTTTATGCACTTGTTATTGTACAATTACAACACAAAATGCCAACCTCATCAAACGGTTTTACTTTCTCATCAAGACAGAAACTTGTATAGTAAAGAAGTGAAACAATTGTGTTGTGTTCTTATTCTAACCTCTTGTCGCGCATTAGTAACACGATATCTGGGATGACCAAGACATTTTCCTGCGTGATAAAAGAGTTGCTTTCCATCGATGGTGACTCGACCTTCAGACGAGTGTGCTTCGATTTGTTGCGAGCTTTATCGAGTGTTCGCGAGCGTTAACACTCAGTCACACGATCGATTTTTTTTGCTTGGATCATGTTGCGTGAGCATGCGTGACCGTCTTGCTGCACCTTCATTAAGCATTTTCACGCAACACTGCGTGTGTAGAGCGACATTTGATCGTTTGGTCCTGTTTGACCGCAGCCTCTTACATAGAGACAGACGCTCTTTGGACTCGTCACGCAATCTTGTGGGGCAGACTCGTCACGCAATCTTTCTCCCCCACAAGATTGCGTGACGAGCCCAATGAGCGTGTGCTTAGCTGGGAGGCTACATTGTAGGCTCGATTACCAGCCCCTGTTCCGGAAAGGAGCCGGCGCCGTGCTGACACTAGAGAGCGGCATAAATCGAGCCTACCACCGCAAGTAGCCTTCGTATAGCTGTTCCCACCCCGCTGCCGTTTTTCTTCGGGGGTGGGTACGGCTGCACGTAGGCTATACTGCAAAACGAGCTGATGTCAATATTTCGACTTACGACATAGAGTCTTCCACAGGGCCAGTGCTATGATATTAAAAGATTTCCAACATAATGTTGGATCGTGTAGTCAGCTCAGGTTTATGTAAACAACAATGCAGTATTTTGTCTACTAGTTTGCACTTTGCGACAACTGCGGAATCTTCTTGTGTTTTTTTTTTCGGGGAGGGGGAGGGGATGATTTTGCAATTCGTTGGGAGAGAGATACTTGGCCCTATCTGCATGAAATTCTACGCGCCCTTCATTATCATGCCCGTGATGTTAGTATGTATCCGCGATTTTTGGAAGAAACTGGGATGAATGCTCGACAATAGTCACGGGACTGGGACAAGTAACGTAGAAAAATCAGCACTGTTTTGGTCAGGAAAATAGTAATAGTTTACGTTTTCGAGTGCTCCGAACCGAGATGCCCTCCCACCCAACTTCTGGAATGCTCTCCCGTGTTTTTTTTTTTTATATATATATAACGTTGAATTATTTCTGACCTTACCTGTGTCAGCGCTGTTAAAAATATCTGCAGACTGATTGCACTTACATGCTGCTTGTGCTTTACGTAAAGTATCATAAATCTCGAGTACAGACTTGATGGTTTTGATGCTTTATCGGGGGAGATGTCAACAGGGGTTTAAGACGTAAGCGAGGACTCTTCAACTCGATCTGCCTTGTTCTGGTTAATTAATAATTAAGCTCAAGAAGATATCCGAGTCCACGCGGGATTCTCGCGTGTCGCGGCAGAGGAGGGAAGACTCCTCGCATGTCTGTCTTCCGGTTTGCTCGCCTTCTGAGTTTCATTGGCTGGCCTTCAGTTTTGAGAGTTAGTAATCTCAAACTGTACAATATACTACATAATACACCAGAAAAATTAATAATTCTGCCTCGGTTCACTGTTAGTCCAGCATAAACCGGCTTTCGAACAACCCGTCCCAGGCCGGGACAGCGGCTGCTTTTGAATCGCGCGATCAACAAAATAAATCTATCCTTTTTGAGTGACTACGTTCGTCTTCCTCTCCCACACTACACCAGAGGAATTTGAAAACGGAGGTTTCACTCTGAAAACGCATCAAATGTTTTTCGTCCGCACTCATCACACCAGAGGAATTAAAAAACGGAACAATCACCGGTCATGTTGGATTTGTGTTCGAGGAAAACTCGGAGAGGGAAATCATATGATAATCGTGACGCCATTGTTTTCGAAAAGCTCCGTTTTCAAAGTGTTTTCCGTCCACACTTAAACGAAAGGCCGGCGTTTTCAAATTCCTCCGGTTTGGAGTGCGTTTTTGCGAAAAGCTCCGTTTTCGTGACAGATTAGCGTGGACGGTAGACCCAACAGGAGAAATAAAGCTGTGTTTTCAATTTCTCCGGCATGGTGTGGACGGGTCCTTTATCTTACAAGACGCTGACTCACCTACAAACTCGCGCGTGCCACACGCTACCTTGACGGTCTTGCCCGGCTCAAGCACACGAGCCGTTAAAACAATACTCCGGCCTTGTGTGGACGCTACCTTAACCTTGTTTTTTTACGGGGCGAAAGGAAGGCATATTTATTAGTGAGTTATCTGCGGAGCCAGCTTTCTCAATTCAAGGTTAACAGTTTTGACACCTTTGCAAGTGATAAAAGTAGTGATGATTAATGAAATCCCTTGTGACAAAGCTTGCATTTCATCAAATGACAATAAAAATATAGATACGATCGCCGAGAATTTTCTGGGTTCAAAGCTTGGTTCCACCGTTCTTTCACCCCTCCCCCGCGGGGTTGTGCCAAAAAGGTAAATCAGACTTCGCTCTTTATTCGCAAAATGGGTGTGATGGTCTAACCGGAAAGAATCAGTGTGAAAGAGGGTGTGTATCTAAGAAAACGTAACTCTGATTCATAAAAGACTGGATATTTCGATAGTCCCGCGGTATACCCGAATCCAAAATTCCGAGAAGTGCGCTCGCCGATTCCAAGAAAAATGTAATAAACTACTGAGAACCGTGACAATCTACATTGTTGGAATTTTGTGTGTGTATCGTATGTGCTGGCGTTTGTTCAAGTTTGCCCTTTGTTCGAAACGGCAAAACTTTTATGGATTACTCTTGCGACTAAAAATTTGCGACAAAATGATATTTTTCCTTGCCTGAAAATCATGTCACGCCATATCCTTTAAAGGCTACAGGCATTGTTTATTGTCATATAAGGAGTATATTAAAACTAGCTTTGTAAATATTTTATATGCGAGTTTCTTAGTGTCATATCGCGAGTCGCCATGTGTTCAAAAGGTTTAATTTTGTCTCTAAAGTGTCACAGTAGTTGCTTTTCAATCGTCTGATTTGCGCAGACATGTAATTTGAGTCTGTTCGTCTTACAAGCGAACCCACAAAAAGTGAGCTGCGACTGATTGAAGGTAAACATTTGCCGCAAGTATGAAAAGCATTTAGTCACTGGGGCGTGGAGGGCGCCTTGGAATTTGGTTGGCTTCAAGTGTGTCGGTATTTTGCGGCGTTTAAAGTTTGCATAAGTAATCAGCCTTTTGACTGTCGATGTGGGATTTAGGCTGAATATCTCAACATCCGTTTAAAACATCTGTGTTTTGCTCGGATCCTTTGCTTGAAAGTTCGTCCAGAAGGTGAGTTGATCAAAGGGATTTTGTTGTTTAAATTCAACGAAGCCATTTGAGTGCAGCATGCTGATGAAGGGGAGACCATCACAGGGTCACGATTGCTCGTCATTAGATGCCAAACTCGAAGTAACGTTGTTGGTTTCTGTTCGTTCGATCAAGCGTTTCATTGCGCTGGATCGTGCGTTCGATTCCGTGTCTTTCCATCTCTTATCTTGATGACCACGTAGCCGTGAATGCCTGCAAAAGATGTTTAAGAGTGCGCGAATTCATGCTAGCAAAAGAGCAATGCATTATTGTTGTGGTGGATAAATATTAATTGATTAATTTGTACACAACCACTGAAATGTTTTAAGTCGAACGCAACTGGAGAGAAATTCGATTTGTTTCTGTAGCCCAGTTTCGAAATATTCTCGATAAGCGATCGTTGTTAGTAATTTACCTTCTGTACTAGAAATTTAAGTTGCGCAGAATTGTCAATGTTTATAAACGGCATGCATTAATTCTTTTAGTCCTTTTACAATCAAGGCACTTAGTCATGTAGTCACAGACTGAAAGTACTGCTTTCTCGCAGAGGGATTGGAAAAATTCGTTTAAACAGCGCAAGCCACTATGTTGATAATGGATTAAAATGGTGATGTTTTTCGTGCGAATTGTAACGCGAAAGGTGATCGCGAGTACAGTAGCAAAGCGAGAGCTCTGAACTTTCATCTAATTAGCTTTCTCGTTCGAACGATTTGGTTTTATGTTAATTTCATTGAATTAACAAAGCGAAATTAACACGAGCGATAGAGAATCTTTAAAGCAAGTTTATTTCATTGTAACTTTGGGGCGTTTTAAGATATTTCGCTCCAACCACGCGATAGAAATTTTAAAGAAAGGCTTTGCTTTTAGCCGGGCTGATGTCTTCGCGATATCATTGTATGTGTTTGGTGTTTAAAAACTTTTTTTGATGGGATTAATTGAAACCTCTTACATGTAAATGTCTGCTTGTTCGATGTTAACCTTGTCTAAGTGTGCAAAAATTTTCGCCAGGACGTAAGCATTCGAAAATGTATTGCGGCTCGCTCTGTTTAGATAACAAAAATAGTATCTGACACCGACGATGAGTTGTGTATTTCGGGAAGTTCCATACTGCGTGTAAACAAAGCGCTTTCGCCATACGCCTGAAATCTCGTCAATGGATTTTCAGGACTTGTCTGTTGCGGTTGAGAAGGTCAAAAGGTCACTTGATATATCACCTAAATATCTATAACAAGAAGGCAACAAGCTTTAATTGAAGAGGGACATGGGAGGTTATTGCAGAACTTTCAAAATTAACGTGAATTTTTTGTGTGTGTGGGTACTCAGAAACGTTTCAAATGTTAATCGCTTTGGTTAGGTATTCTCAGAGTTTCATTTCTCCACACTGTAAAATTAGAACTTGGAATTTACAATTTCACTCTCTATCCATTGAGGGGATAAAAGTAAAATTTGAAATAAAAATGTAACAGGTGTTTGTGACTATCACATCACAATTCAAGTCAGTTTCAGCAAGCATGCTCCAAAACATGCTCAGGGGAGCTCATATTGCGTTCAAGTGGTACTTAAAATTATTGTGATATTTTAATGACTTTGCGACATTCTTCCTTTATTAGAATCATTGAATATAATAAGTTTGTTTGTGTATTTCCGTTGTCACAATTAAGTCATTTGGTTTACTTGTAGGGCTTTAAGTTCTGTAAAATTAAAATGATTATAGTTGAACAGAGAAAATTGTGGGGTAGTAGAATTATGAAAACTGGAATTTTGTGGCAGTTATATCACAGTTTATGGATCATTTATAAAGACGGTGAATTAGTCGGTGAAATATAAGTAATCAGTTGACAATTCAAGAAACTTTTACTTAGAACAGAAGAAACAATACAGTAGAACCCTGAACAGTGACAACCATCTTTCTTATGTACCTGGTATAATGAATGACATTTTTCAGCCCACCAGGATTATAACATCAGTAAAATGTGTGGAAGAGAACCATGGTATTGGGAGCAGGGATGGCGCAGTAGTGTGAACGCTCTCCTCCCACCAGTGTGGCAAGGGTTTGATTCCAGCCCAATGCGTCATGTGGGTTGAATGTGCTGTTGGTTCTCACCTTGCCCTGAAGGTTTTTCTCCAGGTTTTCCCTTTTTCCACCATCCACAAAAACCAATATGTCCAAATTCCAGTTATTCGACCAGGATAGAGGACCTGCATGAAAACCAACTAAGGCAGATGTGGCTTCTTCTCTGAATATTGTAACTTAGTTTTTGTTAAATTTATTCATGGCAAATGTGCATTAAAATGAACAGCTTTTCCACTCCCTTGGTCCTTCAATTTGTCAAGGTTGTTCTCCCAGTTTACCTGATTAGTAGCAAATCTGGGAGAATGACGTAAAGCAAGAGGAAAGCCCGCCCTTCCCCAGTTAGTAAAGCAAGAGGGAAGGGGTCAAACTTCACTCCAGTTAACTCTACATGTAAACTAGACGTTCATAATTCTTCTAAATCTTCCTCAGTCTTAAACATCTAATAGCATTTTTCTAACTTAAAAAACTACTGTTTCGGATTTTCTTTTATTTGAAACATCTTTTTAATGAAGTTCCATGTAATTTTTGTGTATCATCTGGAATGCAATCACTTGAAATGAAATACTATGACAGAGTTTTGCATGTTTTTTTTTTTCTGATTGCTTTTTATTTGGGAGTGAATCATTTTTTTGTCACTATTGAATTATCTGTTTTTAGGACAAAGAAAAAGAAGTTGCTGAGCTCATTCAGATAATCAAGTCACTTCATGTAACTCCAACAGAAGAAGAAGGAAGGCAGCCTTATGGAAGGATGGCAGATTCTCTAGAGGAGGCGTGGAATGACCTCAATGTACAGTTAGAGGGAAGGAGAATACTTCTTGACACTTCTGTAGCTTTTCATCACAGTGTAGAAGAGGTATGATAAAGTTTGATGGAAATGAATGTTCCTGCATAAGTGTGACTGCGTCATGTTTAAAACATGAAATGTCCAAATGGCACTGCAAGTAAGAGTCAATGTGGGATACGCGTGCTTGTAAGGGTTACCCTTACAATCAGGGTTTTCATTGATGTTTCCAGTAGGAGGGCAACTGGTTTTCACAAGCTGGCAAAAATATTTGGAGTGAATTTCTTTATAGGAAAAACTTTCCACTAGATGGTCATACCAGGTAGGCAAAATGGTCCTCACAGCTGGTCCGTTTGTCTGGTACCTGGCCCTTAATGAAACTCCTGTTACTATTATTGAGAGCAAACCATTGTCGAGCCAGTCATAATTATTTAGGTTAACTCGGGTGCTATTTAGGCTGGCTTACTGACTCATGTCATATTATTGCAAAATAGTTTATTGTTATTTTGCCATTTTGTGTGTTAAACCTGCCCATGTAATTGTGGGTGGATCCTTGACCTTGACAGTCCTTCACTGTGGTCTACACGCAGATGCCCGCAGATAAAATAGTGTTCCCATATTATTGGCAAGCTTTACAAACTGGTCAGGAATTCCCCCCCTCTACATTCAGGCATCCATTACACTGGCGGTGTGCTGTTCTAGAAAATGGCCATACCCCTTTTGCAGAAGGTTTTGTTGCAGTGAATCACTGACTCCCCTGGAAATTACAGTTTAACTTCAAACAACTCCCTGCAAAGCTCCCACCATCCACTCTCAGAATTTCCAATGGCCTTGTAGTGGGTATGGGTATTTCCCTGAAATTACATGTACACAGTGATAGATAGTGGCCATGTCCAAAGCACTGTGATAATGATAATGATGATGATAGTGATGTTAATTTTAAAACAGTGTTGATTTTACAAGTATGAATTTACATGAATTGAGATTAAGTGCTTGCAGATGCCACCAAATCTTCCTTTCTGGATTTCCTGTCCCAATATCATTATGTAACTCCCCTGGGGACAAGGGGACTCATTGTTACCAAAGTTTTGTGTGGCATCTGGCTTGACTTCCTGTTAACGGCAGAAGGTCAAAGGTTGCATTATATATTATCTGTTATCAGCGATTAAGGACAAAGGGTTCAGTAAAATTGGCATACATGTAACTTCTTGAGAGTTATTTTGGGATATGTAGCCTTTTCAGCTCTGTGGTGCAAACATTTTCACTGACCCACATTCCTGGAGCTTGTTGCAGCTGTGCTTAGCTCAGATAAGGGAAACATATTTAGTTAAATCTATTTAACTTGATGTCAGTTCTGTGACATTGACAGTTGCAATCTGGTTTTTAGCAGGATGTTGAGTACTATAAGTAGAATCTTATACTTGTCTGGGTTTAAATGGTTGTGGAAAAGATTATACATGTACCTGCCAACTTTTTGTAAATCAAATGCGTGTGATTTTTGTATCCACATTACCAAATTTGTGAAACAAATCTGACGACTCCCCAACATTACTGAAGATGTTCTGATGACTTCCAAACATTGCCGAAGATTCCCGAAGATGTGCTAATTGATGAATTTCAATGGTTGCCAAATGTAGGGGCGTGAAGCACCAAATCTTGGCACCATCCTCTTTTTGCTTGTTATGTAGGACTTAAATGTGACACTAAGTGGCACCCAGTGTACTATATTTGGGTGTAAATTGAATTCAATGGTTCACATAAATGGTTACTGAACAAGTAGTCTGGAACAAATGGTATCAAATGAAAAACTAAAGATGACATTGGTCTAATACAATTTGAAATTTGATGTGAAGTCTTATCCCTGTTAATGGACTAAATCTGTCATCAAAGGTACTTGATTGCTTGTTTATTCTTTCCAAATGCAGTATAACTGTTTCAGGTTTGAGGCCATGAGGTACCAAGAAATATATTTATTAAGTCAGTCATGCAATAGGAGTTTAATCATGATAATTATATGCAAAAGGAAAGGTCCTAACAAGGCTTGACCTCTTAAGAAAAAGATTGCCCTGAAAAATCCATGGAATGCAAAGTAAATAGCAATTATTGTAGGATTTATTTTTTTACGATACCTTTTATGGGAAAGAGAAGTTTGTTGTATTTTGTAAATTCAACCCAAGTTCTGGTGGTCTAATCTGTTCTTTGTAAGGCAAAACCCTTTGCATCTTCTCTTTACAACATTGACACACAGTATGGACTGTGAGTATTCAATAGTTTTAACAAGCTAATTTAGTAATTGTCCAAAAACAAATCTTGTAATCTCTCTAAAGCCATGCACTCGGCATATCTTTAAAAGTTGTATCCTTCAAGATGTTCTCTCAGCTACAGTAATGAATGCCATTTTGCCCAAATGTTGTATAATAATCTCACTGATTTGTTCAATCTGTTTGTTGGCATGCATTAAGTGTGTGTAGAAGCAGAAATTTTTTTTCCAAGATCAGTACTTAATCTATGTGTTAAAATTGTTTTTATGATACCAGACCAAGAACAATGTTTAAATTGTTTACACATGAGTATTTCCATCTGCTGTTAAGTATTTTAGTGAGTTAGTTACAAGAATTTTTTTTTTCATTTCCAAAAAGTTAAATCAGTGCACACATGTAAATGATAGCTGCAAGTGTTAAATTTTGTTTCATGTGATCCAGCTGGCCCTCATAGTCTGCCTTTTGAAGGTATCTTCTATTGAGATATTTTTGGTGTTTGTTTTGGTTCAAATTGCTGTTGATCTTGTGCCAAATGAAAGTAAAAAGCCTAAATTTTATTCATGTTTTACATTGTAGCATATGTGTAAGCTGTTACTTTGAATGTGCTGAATGTGTTATAATCAGTGAAGTTTGCTAAACATATGAAGATGCTTTAAGCGTTCTGAATTAAGTGGTGCAATCAATTATCTAAAGGTACTTGCTTTATGTTGTTAATATTGTTAAGGTATACTAGTCTATTATTCTTGAACAGTCCTTAGAAGAATTTTAATTACTCAATATGTAGCTAAAAATACCCTTTTATCATGTTGATTGAAGGTTAAATGCCTCTAAACAAGATTCTAAATTATGGAATACAGTGGAATCGCGATTTTTCTTACCTCTAAGGGATACAAAAATTGGGTTGAAAAATCGGATGGTTAGAGAAAACAGGGTAAAATTACAGCGTTTGACTGAGGAGGGGGAACAACTTTTGGTTCGAGTTATCAAGAGGCTCGAAAAACTGAGGGTTTGAGAATTTGGGATTCCACTCTAATTAGAATGAAATAACTGCGTATATAGATGGAATGATAAAATGTAGATGAATACTTTTTAGATTAATATGGATAATACTCCAATTAGTATGGAATGTGTGTTTCACCGCAGGTATTGGTGGATGTTATTTTCAAGTCTATGCAATATAACACTTTTTTTATTAATAAATAATTGGCTTAAAGGTCAGACCAAAAAATAAACAAAATCATGGTGGATTATTTGTTCCAACTGCACTGTTGTTTTCCTTTTTTTCTTTAATTTGAGTAAATGTCTATCAAAGTTTCCTTTAAGAAGAAGAATGGAAATCCCTGATCACCTACTTGCATGTAGTTACAGAAATGGAACTGATTTGTCTTTATACTGTAAATCGCTCAGTAAACATTTCCTTTCTTATATCAAAAAAGTTCCTGTTTTAATGTCAGTAGTTTTTTGACAGATAGTCAAACTAAGAAGGGACTCAGTAAAGGTCTAACAAGTGTCCTAGTGAGATAAGTTATGATGTCAATAACAAATTCCATCAGGTCAATAAATGTGCTTGCCAAATCATCATATGTGTTCTGTTATTCCTAAGTGAGTCAGATAACATAACTTGCTGGATTTTTTATGCTTGATCTGTCTCTTTAACAGAACACTGTCTAACTTTGACACCTACATGTACTATTGTATGCTATTAAAAGCAATAACTTCCTGATTCTTTCTAAAGTCAATCAAAATTATTTGTACTCTTATTAATTTAAAAGTTTTTCAATACTTACAGAGTACATGGTCATGTGCGGTGTTTTTATGACCTTTGACAATTTTTTGTTTTTTTGGCCTTGGCCATGAATAACGCCTGGTAATAAAAGTGTTAATGTCGGATTTGATATTGTACAGTTATGTCACATGATTATGGTATTGACTTCTTCTACTGTATATACCTACATTATTGTTAACACTTTCCATGACTTCTTACATGATGGTATTACTTCCTATGCACAGTAGGTATGTGTTATAAAAGTGTTGAAGTGAAATTTGATATCATGTAGCACTTTATAGCACTAATTAAATTACATCTCTATCTTTTGGACATTGCTGGCCTTGATTTGCATCGATTATCACTCCTATGCATATGTTCCACACGTACTGTACTTTATAATCATATTAAGGAGCTGTTTATCACTGCACTTTGTTCTAGACTGTGGGTTGTTTTTTAGTAAAAATAAACTGCTTTCTGTTATAGTTTATGCATTTATTTGTTATTGTTGAACTATGGAAATGATTAGCTTTGTTTACTAGTACAGAACTGTACAAGTCAGTTGGCAATGTTGTTAGATAATGATCTTTGACCCATTGAGGGATAATCTGCGTATATCCAATTATTGTGATGGGAAATGTGACACCAAGTATCTTATGGATTAGCTAATACTTAAGACCAGTAGTGGGATGGGATGATGGGTCAACTGAGTTACAAACAAAGAAGCCTTTAAATAATTATTTATGGCTCTGTTGCCTGCAAAATTCCATCTTCTACTTCTCCTCTAGAGATACCAGTTAGTAATATGTGATGGCATCAGCCCATTGCCTTTTAAAATTTGTATTATCCACTCTAAAATATCTTGCGGAAGTGTAGAAACGAAAACTTAAAGCTGATTGCAGAAGGGGAGATGTGGAAGGTACTCATTATGAATTATTTAATTAATTGGTCAGGAGTGTTATGAACCCTGCATGATTATTCCAAGTCATTTTGTCATTAGCCATTATTTTGATGACTTTGATCTTGACTTATTTCATAAGAATTGGAAATATCATTTTGATTTTTATTTGTTTCTGTACAGTTCTCTGGCAAAATTGATGCAACGCAAGATGAAGTCAGTCGTGTTCTCTTAGCGGAAGATGTGACGTCATCATCATCATTACTTCATCAACATCAGGAGCTAAGGAAAAGTGTGTTAGAATTATCGATGCAGACTTTAGCCAAAGGACAAGCGCTACTGGACAAATTACGCGAGGCCAGTGCACATGCTGACATAAACAATAGCCACGCCACAAAAGCAGCATGTTATAGTGTTGAGCGTATTCTAGAAGCACTGCATCATCGACGGCAACAACTTGATGAACAGTGGAAAGAACGGAAAAAGGTTCTGGAGCAGTGTATTAAGAGATGCAAGATTGATGAGGAAATACAAAAGGTGAATTATCCATTTGTGACCTTGTTACATCACTGTGAACTCATTTTGTCAATTTGTTGTTTTCCTAACTCAGAACAACTCAGTAAGAGGAACTAAGTTCATTTTATAAACACCAATGAAATACCAAGTGATCTTTCACGTGAAATCATGGTATCTTCACACGTGAAAATAACATGTTATCTTCTTATGCGAAAAGATCACCAGTGCTATGGTTACATAATATATCATGGCTTTCGCAGCAAAAGTGAAATTGTTTGGTATTTCCTTGGTGTGTATATAATGAATAGAACATTGCACTGGCACTTGGAGATACGAAATTTCTCTCCTTGTGTTAAAAAAAGACTTCACTCGTACGCTGCGCTCACTAGTGAAGTATTTTTCAACACTCGAAGAGAAATTTTGTATCTCTGCATGGCGATGTAATATCTTTTATTTATTACACATTGAACTGATAAAATTTACAAAGATGCACACTTTTGTACCAAAATCAATACAATTACTTGACAGCTGTGAGCTACTTAATTCTCACTTAATGCCCAAGTTGCTAGTGCAGGGAAGGTGCCTACGAGACCTGGGGGCTGCAACCGCAGTCACATCCCCAAGGCACTAGAACACCCGACTGGCCTTCCTAACCAGCAACGAGCCACGAGCCCCCCGCGCCAGGCCCCCTACATGCACCCGTCACACTCAAGCCAGATGGCTCAGTGGAAAAAAAAAATGCTGAAAAGAAGGGGGGGGGGGGGGGGGGGAATAGGGAGAAAATGCTGCGAACTGCTAAACTGTAATTCAATCCACAATGCCACACTAACAGAGCAGCGAACACACTGCAAGCACATGGGATGACGATGCACGTACTAACCAAAAATACCGCTGGAAGATGTCAGCCCCAGGGCTCTCACGACCATATGACCGCTGCAAATGCTACAGAATGCACCAAACGCTAAACAAACGCTAAAAGATGGCCAAAACACTATCAAACGCCTACAAAAAATGCTACTGACCAGACTAACTTCTGGTCATAAACTATGTCAAATTCTATTGAACTATATCAAACGCTACAGAATGCACCAAACGCTAAACAAATGCAAACAGATGGCCAAAACACTAACAACTATATCAAATGCTACAGAATGCACCAAACGCTAAACAAATGTTAACAGATGGCCAAAATACTAACAACCACCTGCAAAAACGCTACTGACCAGACTAGCTCCTGGTCGTTAACTATGTTAAATTTCATTTAACTATATTTAAAAAGACACTTTCCATTCAGGATGGTCAGAAGATCATAATTTTGTTACTGTAACAAGTCAGTTCAATACTGTTTCTTGTAACAGATCACAAAATGGCTGAATGAAGAAGCCGAGGATTATCTTAGCTACCAAGAATATGGAGATTCTGCAGCATCGACACAAGTCCTACTTGATGAACACTCCAAATTTGAGGAAGCTGCACAGGTATTCAGGTTTTTCTTCTCCAGTGACTTAACTGAAGGTGTTCCAATCAGTCCTTTGTACTCTTCACTCTGACCTTGGGTCATGTACCTTTAGATGTCTGAGAGAATTCTAATCTACTATTTCCTAGGTGTTGCCAAAACCTTATGTAGCACAACACAGATATGTACCTCTTTTTCACTACCCCAAAGTGTATCCCGCCTTCTGCTGGTCCCATGAAAAAAGACAAAAACTGTTAGTTCCTTTGAGCACTGCAGCCATCTTTGATTATGATTAGGGTTTGCAAGCGCTTTCATGAGATTTGTTACACCTCGGGTCAAAAGAAAATAATGACGTAACTCAACAACATAACATTCTGGTAGATGTAATTTACATTTTTACAACATGTATATAGATAGGAGGTACATACACTGTAGAGCATATGTGATATACTTAGTACATGTACATACTTTTATTGAAGGGCCACTGCTTAGCATCTGCTCAAGACAAAACTTTCACTGAAATATGCTTGTGTTAATTGCACATTAAAAAATTTAGTGATACATCATAGGTGCCATATTGGTTTGAGCTTTTCTTTCTTCTTTTTTTATCTTCAGGAAAAGGAGGAGGCTGGACAGAGACTTGCACGAGAAACAGAAAAGCTTGTGAACGGCGACTTGTGCGACATGCAGGACACACAGCAAAAAATTACCCAACTACAGACAAATTTGCAGTTGTTCAAACAACGTGTGGAGGATAGAAGGAAACTATTGCTGGAGACAATAGCCTTTTACAAAAACAACTGCAGAGTAAGTGACTATTTAACTTTGATAATACTGTAAGGTCAAACCTTTCTAGTACCAACACAAAATAGGCAGAGCTAAGTCTCTGTATAAGGGAGGTAGACATATTATAGAGGTAGAGATTATATGAAATCAGGTTTCGTTGGGACCCAGTCAACTGTCCATAATAAGGGGATGTCTGTGTTATAGAGGTGTCTGTAAATTATGAGGTGTCCATGACAAGAGACTTGACTGTAATACCTTTATATGGTACTATCGACGAATCAGGCAAATGTTCACACAGGTTGAAAATCACGGAAATTACTTAATGTGAAATTTTACATGCACAAGAGTTCTGTTTTTGTGTGTTTAATTGTTAGCTACTAGTGCTCCGAGGCCCAACATCTTTGTTTAGTTACACACACAAAGTTTGTAAAACTTTTATTTGTCATTAGTAAAGACAGGTTTGGTCCTGGTAAAATGGTGAATTTTTTGCAATCTCCTACATGTGTATGTGTATAACAGAACAGGCCCTGGTTGTAAGTGTTCCCTTGGTCTTGACTGTAACTTGAAGTACTGTAGCTTTTCAGAAATAATGGCAAAGACATATATTACAATCATTAAGAAGAATGTGTAATTTTAAAACCCAGCCAAAGGTACCTGTAGAAACAAGCATCTGATATTTGACGTAAGGATAGTGAAAATGTTTGTGTTGATGTGTAAGCCCTTGATTTCTTTACTTTAAGGCTCTGAGTAAGCTTGATGAAATTGGAGACAAAATCACTGAAGAGAAACTCACAGTGGAAGATCAAAAGGAGCTCTATGGTGCAATCAATGCAGCATCTGCAGCACAGCTTCGAGATGGCAAGATGCTACAAGAGAAACTGGCAGACGGTAAACACCAACCAGTGATAGTAAGAATGTATGAAGAACTGCAAGAACGCAGCACAGCAATGCTCGTCAATGTGGAACCTGATCCTTCTGAGAAGGAGTTGGAAGATGTAAGAGTCTGATCAAAATGTAACTTCTCCTTACAACATCGGTTCAGCTTTAGAGGATAGTTATTATCTTGATGAAGTACCCAATTCTCAGATGTACTCTATCACTGAAAGAAATTTATGGCAATAGGAAGTAAGGATTGTTTTTTTTTTTCTAGCGTAGGATGGGAAGAGGTTTAAATATTTTCTTTTTATTGTGTTGATCAGAGCTTCAAGGCTGACACTGTTCTTTTTCTGATACAGCTCTGTGGATGGGTAAAGAATGTTGGTGAAGACTTTCTTGATCACAATACTGTGATGGGTGATTCTGTTAAAACATCACAGGATTTCTTGTATTCACACCAGGAACTTGATTCAGATAGACAGGTGAGATATTAAATTTGTGAAGCCAATAATTTATAAACTAGTACAATTTTTTCTTTGGGGGGCGGGGGGGGGGGGGGGTGAGGGTAGATGTAAACATGAAAAGAAAGGGGACTTGCTTAAGGACATGGCATGGTGATCCTGTTCAGTCTCCATATAATACACTTTCCCACCAAAAAGAAGAGTTGCACCTCTCTTGAGAATTCTTCAACCTGGTCTTCTACAATTATGCTTGATCATATCTTTGCTATTCATCTGTAGGCACTTGAGGACAAAATAGCCAAAGCTGTTGATGTATCAAATGCACGGTCAAAGACAGACATTGCTAAGGTGCAAGACATGCAGGATCTTTGGAACAGGTTCACTGCTCGACTTGACTACAGGCTGAAGTTGGGGAAAATGTACTTTGATTTCCATCGACATAGACAACTGGTAGGTGCATTTCTAGCAAGACTGGTTATAGTTAGGAAAGAGGAATTCTAGAAAGGTGTACAGTTGGTCTATAATTGTGTATACTGTACATTGCTAATTGATTCAATGAGTCATAGAAGGAAAGACAGGGATGGGTGAGCAGGGATGGTGCAGTGATGAGGGTGCCTGCCTCCCACCAATAAGGCTGGGGTTTGATTCCGGCCCGGTGCCCTATGTAGGTTAAGTTTGTTGTTGGTTCTCGCCTTGCTCTGAGGGTTTGTTTCCAGGTTCTCCGATTTTCCTCCGTCTACAAAACCAACATCTCCAAATTCTTATTCAACCAGGATAGAGGTATTACGTGAAAACCATGTGAGGCTGATATGGCTTCCTCTCTAAATCTTGGAATTTATATATAATTTATTTGTGTATTTAAGACAGCCATCAACTTGCTGGTTGATGCACTTCTGTAGCTGCTTGTCAGAATTAACTTAGAAAGATTTGAATGGATGGTTTTCAATAAGGTGTCCAGTTCGAAGAAAAGCAGACAATCCTACATGTAGTTGCCTCATCTACTCATTGGTTTTTCAACAGCTTTTCAGCAAATTGGAAGAGCTCTCCAGTCAGCTGACAAGTGATGAACCAAAGGAGAACGTGGATGCATCACCAGCAATGCTTGCTCGGCAGGAACAGCTGCAGGATGCTATTCTTTCTGCATCTGGGCAAATGCAGAAGGAGTCACAAGCTCTTCTAGATGAACTGCGAAAAGTAGGTGACATCTGATACTAAGTTAACAACAAAGGGTTCCAAGAGGCTACAATGCAGGTTGTTGACCAGTCAACCATTGTAGAAGTTAGCTTTATGCTCAGCATTGGTTTGCTTTGATTTAGAGTTGTGTCTCTCTAGTTTGTTCTTAAGTTGACCCATTGTTTCCTTTTCCGCTTTTCAATTTTTCCTTCCCACCCTTTGTCCTCTGTCGAACTGCTAATAAGAATACATGTAGTCATTGATGCAGATAAAAATTGAGCAAGGTTGTTGTCTAATCTAACAAAATATTTGTGATAATACAGATTGATCGTTTTATGTATAGTAGTGTTTTTTAAGCCACAACTGTGTTCCTTGTTAGGAGACCAGAGAGGAACATTTGGACAGGGGGGCAGCTGCTGAATGCATACAGACGTTCCTGGCCACTCTGGAAGCCAGGGTCCACAAACTTGGTCAGCTGTGGACTCTAAGAGAAGAACAACTGAACAAGAACAGACAACTGAGTGCTGAGTTTGTACAGTTTGAAAAGGATACTAGAGAGGTAAGTCATCAATTAAAATGTTTCTAGTATGTGCATTCAAATATACTTATAAATTGCTGTTATTGATGTATGGCTTCCTAAATCCATATCTGCAGAGCACTGTACTGTATTTATAACTATTGATAAATGAACGACTGGCTAGTTGACTGACAGGCAACTGACATACAGACAGACAGACAGAGAGACTATAGGCAAATGTGTACTCTGACTGGTGCATAAATGTCTGCTTGATTGACTGACTCTTTGACCCATTGAGTGAGTGACTCACTGACTGACTGTCAGTAACACTGACTAATTGACAGATACGCAGTCAATGTATGTACTTATCAAACCTAAGAATTTCCTTTGCTAAGTCATTGTTGTTCTATTTCTTCTATTACACTAGGTCATCTTGTGGGTCAAAGAACAAAGTGATGCTTTTTTCCCAGTCAAAGTTGACTACAGTTCCCTTCCAGCTGATCCGAGAGAGCTTGAAGGCAAACTGCTAAGGTTCAAAGATGCTGCAAGGGTAAGCTGGAAAAATCTGACCTGTGTTAAATGGATTGCACTTGAAACCAGTGGTAGAGAATCTGTTGTTGACATCAGGAACGTCTGAAATTATTAACCTCCCTTTCTCACACACCATTGGTAGCCATGCCAAGCTGACTGCTGCTGGCTGGCCTTTATTGCAAAATCAAAGCTAATACAAGTAGCATTCTGCTTAAGACTGCAAATAACATAAATCATGCAAGGCTTGTACACTATACTGGTATTGTACAGAAACTTAAAATCTTCAGGTGGGTGGGTGGGAAAGACAGCAATGGCAGATGCAACAGAAACAATTGCCTGCCTCATAGATCACATTACCTATACCCAAACCCCAGCAGTGTGTGAGAAAAGCAGTTTCACTTATTTCGTTTCAATCAGCCATTTCTGTTGACTGCAAAAATCATTGTAATAACAGAAGTCGTCACTTGCTTTTATCCTTCAGCGCACAGATGAAGATGTTCAATCTCATCTCCGTGCAGCAGAGGAGCTCTCAGAGGCAGAGGGTAGTTACAAGGCAGCAATCAGAGTAATCACAGATGAATTACAAATAGCATATCAGAGGTTCAAGACACTCCTGGCAGATTATGAGGTGCTTCTGTCCATGTCGGCAACATTTTACACTAGTGTAGAAAAAGTGAGTTACTCATTCCTTGTTACACATGTGGTTTTACAGCACACATTTGGTATTGATATTTTGAAAGCACTTGCCATAATTTGAGGTCAGACCTGTTCCAGTATCAGATGGTACATAATTAGTAAATGAGCTGTTTATTATGATGGGATTCATTAGTGTTGAAGGCCCTACTGTGTGACCATTGGATTGAAAGTTATTTGATGGTTGTTTTGTCAGGTACTGTTTTCATTTCAATACTTTTCAATTTTGAACTGTGGTGATTTTGGTAGTGAGTGGGTAATGTCAGTCAAAACCCTACTGAAATTATAGCCTAAAGGAGCTCAGTCATGGTATTTTTGGTTATTTTGGCCATATACGAAATTACCTTTAAATTGAAGGAAACCTAAAAATATTTTACTAAAGATAGAAAAACCATAGAGAAGCAAGGATGTTCAAGGATGAAGATCATCGACTCTGATTGCAAATGATGAACTTGAAAAATTTAGGTTAAACTTTTCAAGATGTGAAGACTGTGTAGCTCTAATCTTCACTAAATTTTTCTCTCCAGCTCCTTCAAATGATGGATGACATGACATATGGAATACGAAAACAGCCTCTTCCAAGAGACATAAACAACGCACAGCTTCTCCTTCAGGATCATCTTGCCAACTACCAGACAGTTCAAGACCTTTACAACTTCACCACCGTTAGTGCACAAGATGTCTTGAGTCGAGCTGCCACCTCAGCTGCAGTCTCTGTGTCGCGCGATGAAATCAAGGGTTTCCTTGAGAGGTCAGAAGGGAGGCATGATGAATGGAGAACTCTGTGGGAGCATCATAAAGACAAGCTGCTTGAAAGTGTGCGACTATGTGAATTTGAACAAGCCATCAGTACGGTATGTTCTGAAAGACTTATCAAGTGAATGCAGTGGTTAGACATGTGCACATAGGTGACCCATACAGCCAGACCTCATGTCGGCTTCTGTACCGCATGAAACAACTAGTAGGATCGTTACTCCTCCCGGCTTAAGTGCCACTTATCTCACTCTGCATAACTCTTGCTAGGATGCCCCACAAATGTATGAAAAAGGCATATTTCAGGTCTGTACAAGTCAAAATATATGACCAACATTTTAGCATTACCACCTTCGCCAAATCCTCAGGGTACCACAAACGATCAGGCATTTGATAGTATTTACTACCCGAAAAATTTGCCAGTACCCAAGAAAATTTACTTTGAAAATACTGTTTGTGTAATATGTCTGGTTTTATATCCAGTTCCACACTAAGTATAAATTATATGCTAACAGGTCAACCTGACTATCGAGGAGCACACTCGAGAGCTACTTGCTCTCAACCGGAAGTTTGGTGTCACTTTACTTGACGCTGTTACTCTTCTGCAAGACTCTGATTCATTTCTGGAATCTGTGAAGGTAGGGCTTTGAAGATCACGCTTTCTTATTGTTTATAAATTAGCCAAACTGAATCAAGAATGAGGACTTTTACTGCGATTGTGATTTTTTTAGAGCAGTTTTTAATTGAGTGTCGTAAAACCTAAACCAAACCAGTTACTTTGTATCAATTAGACTACTCAGCAAATCTCAAACTGTGCTAAAACCAAAAACAAAACCAAAACCAAGGTAGTTGCCTGATTACTTTCAACTCTAGTTGAAAATCGCTCCAAATCATTCCATGATAAGTAACCACTTGGATTACAATGTTATAATTTAAATTGTTTGTCAGCCTGCTGATGTAGAAGTTGGCAGACTGGTAGAGGAAGCAGAAAAGTTGAGACAGTTGAATCACCATGATGCTCCTGCCATTATGCGACAAGTGTCTGCAATGGAAGTCCGCTGGCAGAGATTTTTGTCCAGGATGGAGGATCACAGAGCCATGCTGGAGGCATCAATAGAATATCACCAACTTTACGAACAGGTTTGTTACCAAGACAAAAATGATAGTCAGTTGCTCCATCCATCCTTCCATCTGTCCTTCTGGTAAATGTCACCTATGCTCTGAAAGACAAACACTAACCCACCTTTTTGCAACCTGTTTGAAAGTTAAGAGCTTTTGGTCTCAGTTTACTAACTGGTGGATTTCCAAAAACTCTGAGCCAATGACTCTTGATGAAAACAGGATAATATATGGTGTTACCAATGACTTCTCTCATCGACTTGGTTTAAACCTCTGCTTGATTATTGCAAAACACTATATTTACACTGCCTCTAGAAAAGAAGAAGAGTACTACTGGGAAGCTTTCATGGCCATCCTTGCAAGTAAACTTCAAATAGAGAAGCACAAAGCTAAGAAACAGATAAAGTTGTAACGCTTAACAATAAATAGAATATCAAAATGGATATAACAACAAAACCAAAAAAAAAAAAGGAGCCACATTACTGGCCATTGTAGATATTAACTCTATTAGTTTAGAAAAAGGAACCTGTTTTCCGTCTTATTTTCTTTCTCGTACTTATTTCTTCTTGTACTTTTATCTCTTTTTTTTTTTTCCGTAAGTTCTCACTTTTGTTTTTTGTACTCCTATAATTACTTGTAAGTAAGTTATGTACTGTAATGTATTGTTATGTCATAGGTTATTAATAAAACATATTGAAAAAAAAAAAAAAATCTGTCCTTCCGGTCCCGGTTGTTCGAAGGCTGGATAACGCTCTCCAGCGTCCAGGTTGAAAATTGCACTGGTGCTTTGTCTCATGTAGGGCACAAAGAAATGCCCTCTGTTGAAACTTGTACCTTGTATCCGCAATTGGGAGTTCTTCCTATCTCATGCTCCATTAATCCTCTGGTTAACCAGCTCAGTTTTTATACCCACTCCCAGAGGAATCTTGGCAGGTGCAATTAATCCCTATCTGCTATCATCCTAGGAAGCCATCTTGTATGTATTTTATGTAACTGAACTTCTTGAAATCTTCTTTTCTCTTTGGTAGGCATCAGTTTGGATCAGTGACAGTGAGCACTTCTTGAAAACCACGCGAGATGGAGCAAAAAGATGCAAAACAGAGGAAGAAGTCATAGAGCTTCTTGACATGTTAGAAGGCTTTGTCAAGCCAGGCCTCAACAAGCAAGAGGCACGGCTAAAAAAATTGGCTGAACTCTCCGCCAAGCTCACGATGGATGAACCTCGCTCCAGAGCCAAAGATCTCATGTCTAAACAGAATGAGATTACCACCAAATTTGATCTCATGGATAATGACCTATTCCGCTTAGCAGAGAGACTTAGGGAGAGAAAGCAGAGAGGACTACCTCCCAAGGTACAGTAACAGTTTACTTCTTCTAACCTGTATGGGTTGGCAAAAAGATTTGGGTTAGCAAAATGATTTTCGAACCAAACTTAAAGCAAAGGTCAACATGAACCCCGTGTGTTCAAGTTGTTGACCATCGTCGAAATGAGTCATCCTCGGTTTCTGCTGGGTTTCTTGGCATTCATATAGTACTGTAAATTATATTTTGAATCATTATTTAATATGTAGCACAAGTCAAAATCTCACTCGTCAAACTGTACGTGTAAATGTACAGTTCTAGCATTTATCCTTTTGTCATTTTGTAGAGTACAGCTGACGTACAGATTAACTTCATTTCATTGATTTTTATCAGGCGGAAGAAGTAACAGCTGAAAGTGTAGAGGCCTATGAGAAAGAACTTCTGGAATCCACTCCCATCTCAGCAGATTATGAGAAGCCAGTGCGAGTGAATGTCTTGTCATCATTCATTGATGGGGTTCTAGGCAGCAAGAGACCTGGTGATCGGGATGTACTTGAGGAAGTTGGACCAGCCAAGCGTCCACAGGTGTCAGTGCGAGTGAGGTCAGATGCACCAGTGAGCGTAGAAGCTGAACAGAAGATTGAGCCCATCATCAAGTCAGAGATCCAGGGTTGGTTCGAGGGAGGCAAGGCTGTGAAACCAGCTGAGATCCCAGAGCATGAGATACTGGTTCACATAAGTGAAGATACTAAGCGAGAACCTAATCAAATGGCTTTGTCTCCATGGGGTGCAGAAGTGGTGAAGAAAGATGTCACAGTGACTTCGCTTGGACCCTTCGTCAGCAAAGACATTGAAGTTGAAACAGCCCTTCACACGGAAACAGCACCACCATCCTCGTCGGATCAGCTGCAACTCATAAGGAAAAGAGTGTGGAAAACAACAACAAGAGAAACCACAACAAGCATCAAACAAGAGACAAGAACTGAAGTGGAGATGCTGGTTCCAGAAAAACCCGAAATGACGTCAAATCTCTATGTTTTTGGTGCTCTGCCACCTTCTGAGAATCTAAATGTCAATGTGCGGTCCAAGAAAACTGTTGAGAGTGCTCCTGATACCTTGGACAAGACCAGCCCTGAAGAGATTGACAGAGTTGAAGGAGACATGAAAAGAGCAAATGAAAACATCTGTAGGAGGATTGAAGATTCTGTTGCTAGTAGTCGTAGACAGTAAGTACTTCAACCCTCCAGGTTTATTTTTGTTTCAATGGAAATTTAGCGACTGTCTCTCTCTGTCCACAACGTAAATAGCCTTGGTTTGCACGTAAACACTTTTTATTCGATACAGAACGGAACTGAACGAGACGAGACAAGCCGAGATAACAATTTTGCAAACTGGCAACAAAAGTATATTTTGAGAAAACGTCTACTAAAGTAGCGTGAGATTTCTGGCCAGCGTAACAGCTATAGCTTGAAATTCTTAATGCTTTACAATTAATTTGTTTATTCTCTTACTCTAGAATGCAACCCCCAAAACATGTTGAGCTTCTCATTCCACAACATGCTGGTTCAGTTCTGATCTTCACACCACCAGGGACCCCACGAAGGGGGTCTGCCCCATGCGTTGATTCAAGTCAGCTACCAAATGGCCACCCAGCTGATGAAGATCAACCTAGGGTCGAGTCTGAGGTGCACCTCATGACCACACCCAAGGACTTCAACTTTGATGCAGTGGAACTAACACTCCCATATCCTTATATGAATGGGGAAGCCCCTGACTTGGACAAAGAAGCTGAGCTGCAAAAGATGAATGCCATCACTGATAAGTTGATTGAAAGTGAAGAAAAATATGTGGATGACTTGAGATCCCTTGCTGAGGTATGGAGTTGGATTATTGAAATTAAGGTCATTCCACTGAAATAGAACCTGCACCGAGATTTTTGTGAAACTTTGCGTATTGATTGTTTATATTATAGGAACTTAAATTTTGAAATAAAAATGAGGGGTCCCCATGTTCGTTTAGGAACAACAGCACCTTGTTTATACCCATATAAATCCTTATAATAGTACCATGATTGTAGTCACGATTGTTTGCTAAATTCACGTTTCCGACGATTGCTTTTTGTTCTACACTGAGAATTGGTCCATATATATTTAACACAGAGAAATTTATTACTCAATTCAAAACAACAGGAAAAAAAATGGTAGGTCACCATACTCGTTTGCGAGAAAGTGACGATTTACCTCGATGGTGAGGTCCAGCTGTAAAGAAAAAGCCGCCATTTTTTAATGCGCGCGCGCTAATCACGCGTGAAATTATGCGCACTAGGGATGCGCAATGCAATACTGGGGAATGACCTTAATGCCTTCTATTTCAGGACATTTTCCCCCTCATTCTGAGCAGGTTCTATTCTCATACCCTTTCTTCTTGTATCTACAGAGATGAAGGGGTTGATGCTTTGGAAAAAGGACCGATTGTTTATATAATGCCTTTATAGAGCGATCTTTGCTGACGTCATTGTTTACATTTTTCCTCATCAACATACGACTTTGCACAGAGGAGGCATCACCTAGACACAAATTGACTACAAACAGCTAAGGAGCTTGTGAAACTTAGTAATTTGGCTCTTTTGGGGGTAATATTCGAGGAGAAATTCGCTTTCAAAAACAGCAAAATTTCTAGGTGGCAAAAGCGCTAATGAGCTCATATATTCTTTGTAAAAACGTGAGTTTTTAAACCCGCATCGTACAAAAGCATTCAATAGATCAGGCTCAAATTCCTTGGGACAGTTAATCGTGCTGTACCCTTTCAATATTCAGAACTAATGTTTTTGTGGCTCCATCAGAAACTGTATTACTTATGCTAATGAGGCAAATGTTGTAAACAAAGATTCTCCTATGAGAGCATAGATTGAGACCCATATATTTCCATGTATATCTCGCAGGATTATATCTATCAGCTACCCAAAGCTCCACCTGAGGTGGCGGACAATAAAGACACCATCTTCATCAATTCAGAGGACATCTTCTTCTTCCACAAAGTGTAAGTTAATCCCATCTGCGTTAATTGTGCAACTGTTGAAACTAACGTCACCTCAAAGACAAGACTTGATTTATTTTTTTTTATGGCTGTTAGTTTCAAACAGTTGGTAGAATATCTTGTTCTTCGAATTGTGGATATCATGACGGATGTGTATTTGGTTATTTGCAGGATCTTTTGTGAGGAGCTGGCTAAGTGTAAAGGAAATCCTTCAGAAGTTGGCAGGGTCTTCAAGAAAAGGGTATGTTCGCTCTTAAGTTTATTGAAGAGTAAAATGTCGGGTTTGTCAGTTTACAGGTATGTCACAGAGAAAAAAATTTTCCCTATATTTTTAGATCCGTTGCTGGTGACAAACCACTATGTTAAAATGCCGTCGTGGTTTGTCTTAACAAATGCAAACTGTTCATTGCATGTTAGATGTGTAGTCCAGAGTTAGAGCTTTTCAAAGTCATTCATTACACTTTTGTATAGATCTGGTATGAAAAGAGCCTTCTCTGATAAATGCATTTCTGTATTTAAAGGAACATGAGCTTGACAGATATATAACCTTCTGTGATGGAAAAGGGGACTCGGACAGCTTTTTAGAATCTCAACCAAAAGACTTCTTCGAGGTGGGTTTGGAAGTATTACAGTAGTTTTGTTACTATTCCACGTTTAAACTAAAACCATACACTTGGTTGGTTGTGTATTATGTCTGGATTTGCCATCATATGAGAATTCCAGATTTAACCAGAAGGATGGAAACTGGAGATAATTAAGACTTCCTTAAAATATTATTTCTTGCCTGGTAGAGACTCTGCACATGTAATGTACATGGCGTGGTTGATAGGTTCGCGTTTTACTTCTACTTTTCGTTACTATGAAAATTTATTACCTGCAGCTGAACAAGGAATAAGGATTAGTATTAGACAAGTATTTTTCAGTTATTATTTTTAACTATCCTTTTCAACGTTGCAGAAGTGTGAGGCAGAGGGTCCTTCTCGTCCTGTTGATGAACTTCTGGATCGCCCTGTTGAACGTATTTTAGAATACAGATCATATCTCGGTGATCTTCTGGATTGTGGACGAAAGGCTGGGGTTGATACAGATGACCTCGAGGTACTATATGCAATTAAGGAGAATTTTTCTACACCCGTTTAATCAAAGAATCTGTTATTCACTTTGTGGCTCGTCTTTAAAGACTGGTCAGTCCAACGAACAAGTACCAGTTTGTTTCTTGCCCCCTGGCCCTGAGACTAGACTTATTATTGGCTTTTGGCAAGTGGTCCATACAATACCGTGCTCCCAAGTCTAACTATCCATCAAAAGAGGGTCCTTATGATCTATAGTCAGTCACTGGATTATGCTAAATACAGTAAGTAGCAGAAATGTAGACACCTGTACCTACCCGCATCAAATGTCATGATTGGAAGCTTTTGTCTTTGCAGGCTGGCAAAGAAGTTGTTGATCGTCTTTGTGCAGAAATTCGTCAGAAGACCCAGTAAGTATTTGACATAATTGTTTGAAAGTTGGCGACCCCACGACGGCATCGTATGTATGTTCAAAGACCTTAAGTCGTAGTCTGTTGTGTGGTATCCTGTGTAGAACCAGTATCCCAGCGATGGGGAGCTGCAACCCCTCTAGTCTACGGTGCGCGTGGTAGAGAAAACAGAGTTAAGTGTCAGCAGTTTGTGGACCACTTGGCCTCGAAGGTTTACGCCTGATTTAATTCTACACAGCCCTTGTTACAGAGAACATTGTAAGCTGTAGGCAAGCCTGTTGATGGACCCCAAAGAGCTTTACTTCTAAATTAGTGTTCAATATTACTTAATTTCAGGTTTGAGATCCTTGTTCCTGGCACCCCAAAAGAGGTTGAGTTCTACGTGGCATTAGAGGATTATCGAGATGACCATAACAACATATTGCTTCGGAAGGAAGAGACTGTAGTGGTGCTAGATCGACTGTCACGCCCTGGGATGTACAAGGTGGTCAGGCTGCTAGCAGATGGCTCCAAGGACAATGAAATCTGGGTACCATCAGCAGTGCTACAGCGAAAGAAGTCCACAGCAGAAATCATTATGCCTGCTGGTAATGCCTGGTTTCTTCACAATTTTTTACAAGCCTAGAGTGACAAATTCAAAATCGTCAATCATGTTATGCAACCATTCAACTATTGAGTAGTATCGTGGTAAATGCGGTGTAACTTCATACTAAATTTTAAGTCTGCAACAGAACCCTAGTTTATGACCATTCATATGAAAGCTGTCGAGCAGTTTTGTTATGTTATACTGAATATTATGCTGTAAAAGATTGTTCTAACTTAAATCTGTGTGGTTGGGGTTAGATTGTGTTTGCTGTTTGATTATTTGTGGGCTAAGTAACCTTAGGAAGTGAAACGATTTCCCTGTAGAAACGTTTTGAGAGTTTTTGTCTTACTTCCTTCTATTTAGAGTACACCGTTAAGCTGAAGTCAAAGCCTGGATCCAAAGTGCCTGATGAAGTATGAACTTAAATAGCTCTACATAGTTTTAATCAACCCAACGTGAGGTCCAGGATTGGAAATATTTGCTAAGTTCTTTTGTTTCTGTACGTAATCAGTGAAGTGGTAGAGATAAACTTATTGACAGGGAAATAATGTTATGTACTTGTATGAGGTCGATATTTGTACATGTACATCTCGACCTCACGCTCGGCCTAAAGATTTGGACATATTTAGTTACACGTATAGTATCTGTCTACTAGTACTTATGTCTCTTTTTCGTGTCAAGATTTCAGAAATTGTCGTCCCTGCTCCTGAAAAAGAAATTGTTGTAGAAACAGAGCCTGTACAGTTGGCATCAGGTATGTCTTGATTTTAATTCAGTTGAACATTCTCGTACCAGAACTTTATCAGCAAGTATAGGTAACGAGAAAAGGCTTTTTATGAATTCAATGTTCTGCAGAAAAGATTGACGCCGGATATTATACATCATGGTTTTCCACACTGCAATTCCTCTCCATCTTATCTTGTTACTTAGTAGAATTGGTGAGAAAAAATACGTTAATTGTTGAATTTCCTATAATTTTTGTACATTTTTGTGTCTCTTGAAATTGTGATAGAGTTCATGGAAGAGTTATCTGACAGCTCTTCAGTTGCAAGTTATGCACAAATGTGTCGTAAGTGAACACAAATCAAGCGAATCACTTCAAAATACTTTGTGTTAAAATGCAGGGACTTATTCGGCAAAGCTTAAACATAGATCCTTATCATTTTGCAGCCCCGGTAGCGCCAGTGTTTACCATGCCATTGGCAAATCAGAAAGCCAAGGAGGGCCAGCCAACACAGCTAGATGCCCGTGTGTCTGGTGTTCCAGAGCCGGAGGTAGCATGGATGAAGGATGATCATCCGGTCAGAACAGGGGAGCGCATCCATGCCGAGAAGGAGGGTGATTTGCATAGCTTGAAAATATCGGAAGTCGATATCGAAGATGAGGGAACATACATGTGCCAGGCCAGAAACACCGCAGGAACAGCAACGTCCATGGCAGACCTAAATGTTGAATGTAAGTAGATCAAAATGTCAGACCGCATTGCTGCAGTACCATGACTTATGACTTCTTCCTACTTTAACCAGAGTTTACGAATTCGCAGATCTCATTGGTTCTTTCGTCACTCACTGCTTGCTAATCTTAGTCTGTAAAGGTGCTATTGCAGTAAGAGTATAATCCGTGTATTTTGATTTCTAGATGAGGAAGGCATGATTGTAGATGCAATATTCATTCACAGAAAACGTTCATTTCTTCAAAAATTGTCAAGTCTTAGTCAACTATAACTACAACAAGTAATGTTGACCTCGTAAACACTGTCTTTTTACCTGCTGAATGCCAATTTACATGTCCCCAGATTGAGCTTTTGGTACTGTATTGTATCTGAACAATATAATTGAAGACTTTAAGACTTTCAGAAGAAGTGGATTTGGTTCTTGACAACTTTTTCCTTTATTTTGATACAGCTGGTGAATCAGAGGGAGAACCAGATGTTGATGAGCCACAAACTGACAGATCTGTTATAAGAATGTAAGAACTTCTTTTATAATCACAGCAAATGAACACACACTCATGTAGCACAAAGCCACTATTAATAATAGATGTTGAAATTAAACATAGCTATCTTGATGCACCAAAGCCAGATTAAGTTTTCCGACGGATACTTAGGTTAAGGTGGCCGAACACAGTTTTCGCGCGCGCTTTTGCTGATGCAATTCAGCGCGCGCACAAGGATTGCAAAAACAAACATGCCGTCAACAGAGCGATCATTTTATTTACTCAACACCCGCACTATCTGCGCTATTTTTCTCTATTATTGAACGCAGTATATTGATGGCTTTAGTCTTTTATTACAAAGATATGTTAGAAAGGTAACGACGCAAAAAACCCAGCAATTCTCAGCTTTTTCTTTGTTACCGAAAGAACCCAGTTAAATGCAGCGCATGCGCAGTTGCTGGAAAAATTGAGACCGATTGCTTTTGCAGAAACATGCCGATTTCTAACGATCCAGTCGTTAGAATTTCAAGAAATTTGGCAAAACAATAGTTCAGAAACCACGTGAATGATTTATCGCAAAAAATTTGAATTTTGACATAGGGAATTTTTAATAATACAGAACATGCAGTGAAAACGGTTAACGGCGAATTACGAAAACCGCCTATGTCAAAATTTTATTAGAACATTGTTGACAGAAGGGATTTAATGTCAATTCGTAGTGGGCAAATGATGAAAAAAATCTAACGACTGAATTTTTTTTAAATAAACAAAAACAATTTTTTAAGCCTTGTTTTTAACCAGCCCCGTTGCCATGGCAACAGCACACACCTTAGCCAAAATGCGATAATAAACCCTTCTGTGGTTAACCTTGACGCTTTTAAAAAACGGGCGCCAAAGCATAAATAGCTTAAAAGTAATGGTGAATTAGGCATAGGCTCTTGAAAACTGTGTTCGGCCACCTTAATGCCAGTATAGACATAAGAGGATACGATACTCTGTGCTAGACGTCTGTTAATTAACGGGGTTTGCCATATTTGTTTTCTACAGAGACCCAAATCAAGAACCACAGGCGGTCACTTTAACTCTTGATGGACAAGGTGGGACTCTCTTTGCTCCCATTCAAGTTCAGCTTCCTCAACCAGGTGACAGCAGTGCACCTGAGATTTATTTGATGACTGAAAGTAAGCCAACAACGCGTCGACGGTCCATTCCTCCTGAATTTTCCTCTGAACTTGAAGACAAAACAATAGAGGAAGGAGATTCAGTGGAAATGCAGATCTTTGTTACCGGTACACCTCCACCTGAAGTAGTTTGGTACAAAGATGAACAACCAATTACAATTTATCCACACAGACGTTTCTATGCAACAAGAGAGAATGAAATTTGTAGCTTAGAGATCAAGGATGCACGCTGTAGTGATCAAGGAAAATACACATGCAGAGCTAAAAACACTGCTGGAGAGGTCAAAAAGTCCTGCGATCTAACTGTGAAACAAGTTACTCCAACAAGCCCTCCCGCTTTTGTCAAAAATTTGAAGGATGTATACATCGTCGAAGGATCTTGCACTCGCTTTGATGTGAAAGTCACAGGTATGCCCGAACCCAATGTAAGCTGGTACAAAGATGGACGGCCAGTTAAAGAAGACAAGCATCTGGAACTCGTCCATGATGAAGACACTTCTGCTTTAATTCTCATGTACGGCAAACTGGAAGATGCAGGTGATTATATATGCAAGGCTTCCAATGAGGCTGGAGACGCCCAGTCATCAGCACATCTTCACATATCACCCCTTCAAATACCAGCCAAATTTGCATCGCAGTTAGAAACTGTCGAAGTGTCCGAGGGGGAGCCATTGAAGTTAAAGTGTACAGTGGTTGGAAAACCAGATCCCAACATAACTTGGTTCAAGGATCAACAGCAAGTCCAGGAAAGTGACAGGATCAAATTGAAGGTGACATCTGATAACACTTGTATCTTAAACATACCCAAGTCAGACATGGATGATGAAGGAACATACACATGCTCGGCGACTAATTCTGCTGGAAAAGATACTACTTCAGCCAAAGTGACAATCAATGGCGAGGGTAAAGTTCCAGAGTTTACCAAAGTCCTAGAGAATACTGAAATACCAGATGGAAGTCCTGTTCGGTTAGAAGTTAGAGTTCAAGGAAAGCCAACACCTTTTGTAGAGTGGCTCAAGGGTACCAAGCTGTTAAAATCAGGGCCACGGTTTGAAACACAAACAACTGGAAATACACACACCTTTGTTATAACACACTGTAGAGATGATGATGGTGGTATATATACTTGTAAGGCGAGGAACAAGTTTGGGACAGCCTCTTGTGAAACAACACTGGTTGTTGCAGAGGACACTGTACCACCAAGGTTTACAAAGAAACTTTATGACTCCACAGCAGATGCTGGCAACACTGTTGAGTTTTCTGTCAAGTACATTGGCAGCCCAGAACCAAAGGTGAAATGGTTTTTGGATGACGAGGAAGTTTCTGAAGATGATGAAGGTATGGACATTGAGACCGAGCCTGGTTCATCCTTGCTTGTGCTAGAAGACATAGCACCAAATGACTCCGGCCAGTACAAATGCATCATAACCAATATAGCAGGCAAAGCAGTTACAAGTGCGCAGCTCAAAGTTGTTGATGAAGGTGTGAAGGCAGTGCCCACCACGACAGAGCAAGTTCTTGAGGCTGTGCCTCCAGCAATAGAAAAAGAGCCAAGTGGTAAAGCGCCGGTATTTCTCAAAGAATTGACCAATGTTCACGTTGTTGAAGGAGATGCAGTTCGGTTGGAAGTATTAGTTGATGGGATGCCTAGGCCAGCTGTGCAGTGGTTTGTTGAAAATGACTTTGTGGAAGAAGATGAGCATACCCATATCATTCAAGAGGGAAACATGCACGCCTTGGTTATTGATGGTACAGTGTTGGATGATGAAGCGGAGTACAAGTGTGTGGCCAAGAACTCATTTGGAGAGGTAGAATGTATTGCTGAACTTCTAGTTGATGAAATTACGACCAAACCGGAGTTTTTAAAAGAACTGAAGCCAGTGGAAGTTGAAGAGGGTAGTGATGTAGAGTTCGAAGTGCAAGTGCAAGGAAATCCAGAACCAGATGTTTCATGGTTTAGAAACAATGTACTCATTGAACCTGGTGACAGATATGAAGAAAAGAAAGTTGAAGACGCACACAGATTGATCATCCATGAAACAACACCAAAGGATTCTGGTGAAGTCAAATGCCAGGCTAAAAATGATGTTGGTAGAGTTCACAGTGTTGCACAACTTGTTGTCAAACCAGCAAAGAAACAAGAGGAAGTAGCAGATGAAGGGAAAACAAGTGATGACATTGAAGAAATCTCTGTATCTCATACTGTTGATGTACAACGTGAGGTACCCCTTGAAGCTGTGCTTGGTGTTCCAAAGGAGGAAAAGTCACTTGTTCCACCAGAAATTGCAAAAGGCTTAGAAGATCTTACCGTAACAGAGGGTGACACGGCACGTTTCGAGGTGGAAATTTCTGGCAACCCTACACCTGATGTCGAGTGGTTTAACAGTGATGCAAAGATTGAAGGAAACGAAGAGACTCTGTTGGAGTCCGAAGGCAACATTCATAGGCTTGTTTTGATGGATGTTCTGCCAGAGGATGAAGGAGACTACATGGTTACTGCCACAAATGAAGTAGGTAAAGTGTCATGCACAGGAAAGCTGTCTGTTCAAGAGAAGATTAAAAAGCCCTCGTTCTTGGAGGTTCTCAGAGACATCGAAGTGACTGAAAATACGGATGTGCGATTGGAGGTTCGAGTTCAAGGCACAGAACCTGATATTGACTGGTACAAGAATGGTGTTGTGATTGAGGAGGCAACATCTAGAACTGAGTTTGTTGAGAATGAAGAGAGAGGAAGTTATGCTTATCTTATTTATGGTGCCACAACAGACGATCAGGCTACCTATCGATGCACAGCAGTAAACGAGGCAGGCGAAGTATCATGTGAAGGACAATTGACAGTACGAGAAAATGTCATTCCACCGAGGTTCCTTCAGCGTCTTGAAGATAAAAAGGTTGTCGAAGGGTCTGATGTAGACTTCGAGGTCGAGGTCAGTGGAAGACCCAAACCAACCCTGAAGTGGCTTAAAGATGACAGCGACGTTGCCCCTGATGATCATATTCAAATAGACACTGAAGGCCGCATTCATACATTGTCAGTAACTCCGTCTAGATTAGGAGATGGTGGGAAATACAGCTGTGTTGCTTCTAACAGTGGTGGTAGGGATTCTTGTTCTGCTAATCTTGAAGTTGAGAAGGAAATGCGTGCACCAGAATTTGTTGTCCAGCCTCAAGGAGTACAGATTGTGGAGGGAGGCCAAGCTAGATTTGAAGCAGTCGTTTCTGGCCTCCCAGAACCAGAAATTGAGTGGTTTAAAGATGGAAAGCTTGTTCGGGAAAGCTATCGTTTTAAATTGGAATTTGATGGAAACAGGTCTGTTCTCACAGTGAAGGATGCAAAACAAACGGATGACGGAGAATTCACTTGCACAGCAACTAACAAGGTTGGGAAGGTTTCTTGCACCATAGAACTAGTTGTCGATGAGGCAGTTGTTGCTCCCGAATTCCTGAAGAGAATGAACAATATCGAGTTATATAAAGGAGATTTGGTACGATTTGATGTCCGTGTGTCTGGTACACCTCAGCCAGATATGAAGTGGCTTAAGAATGACACAGCTTTGGAAGGAGAACTACGCTATGAATTCCTCTCAGATGATGATATGCATTCCCTGGAGTTGACCAATTGCCTTCTGTCTGATGCTGGGACATACCGTTGCATTGCTGCAAACGAAGCTGGTCAGGCATCTTGCAGCGCTGAACTTACTGTCATGGAAAAACCCACGCCTCCTGTATTCACAGACGAGCCTTCATTTCCAAATATGATCGAAGATGGTGGTGATATTTTGTTGGAGGCCACTGTAAGTGGCAAGCCTACACCAACTGTAGAATGGGTCAAGGATGATGCAACTGTGAAGAACAGTAGCCATTTTAACATCAAAGCAGAGGATGACAAACACACATTGACCATTGTTGGCGCTGGCCCTGCTGATTCTGGTGCTTACAAATGTATAGCAAATAACCCAGGCGGAACATCTACAAGGACATTTAACGTCAACATCGAGGGTGAGAATTTTGATTTATTTCTTGGTAAAATATTTTTGACTGAAATCTGTTGTAGGAAAATAACAGTCTTATCAAGGTTCTAACACCGTTAATGCTTTATACTGGTCCTCCTATGTATGCGGTTAGTGGAATAACGTATTCTATTCGGTCATTCGTGTTTAAAAGCTTGCTTACAGTCACTGTACAATCACTGTTTATAAATGTCCTGTCAGAACCCTGTTGAGTAATGATTAGTGTGTGTGTGTGTACGATAATAGAAATATTTGCGTCAAGGCTTACAGAATGAAACTGCAATTGTGTTTGCTGTTGTTAAACTATACTTGGCCGTAACGGACCGTAGAGTTCTTAAAGTAGCGACCCTCTGTTATGATCACTGTAAATTTTTTTCATCAATCCTTTTTTCTGATTCCTTTCACCAATGACACTTTATAACATTTGTATTTTATTGCAATCAACTGACTCTCATAGGGTAGCCGTTTAAGCTTCCTAAAAGTAGTGACCCCGCGATAGTTGTAACGCTACGAAAACGTCGATGGAAAAGGATGCAAAATCCGAAATTAGCGAGGGTGGTTAGTTTCGGAACTTTACGGTGTTTGCAATAAAATTTAGTTTTGCTAAACTAGGGTTTTTATTTTTAGCGTACGTCATTCACGCGCGTATTGTTTTAGTGAAGTTACTCAAGTGAGACAGACCTAAAATAATCACATTATCTTGATGATACGGTAACTGGCGAGTATGTGTTATTATTGAGTGAACCATCACGTGTGTCAACTAATGCTCAGTGCTCAGTTTATTGTACATCGTACATTCTACTAACTGCTCTAATGCAATCTCTCACTCAAGCTACCCAATCCTGAACTCATCTATTGTGGGTGAAACTTGCTTATCTACTATTATGCTGGTGTTGGTGGTGATTTTACTAACTTAGAGAACGTCGTGTACCTCAACTTCTGCTTTGTTCATTGCGCATTGTAGTGATTACTCTGAGGTAGTCTCTTAAATAAGTTAACCAGACGTAAACTTATTTATTGCGGTTAAAACTCTCTACACTGTAACTGGTGCTGATGGCTGTTTTATCCTAACTAATGCTTGTTATCCAGTTCATTGTACATCCTGTACTGCACTTGCTGCCCTGATGCAATGACTGAAGTACATGTAGGCTACTCCGACTTAAATCGTCTGTTATGGAGTACATGTGCTGATAATCTAACTGGTGTTGGTAACAATTAAGGGCATCTTTGGGTATCTTAACAACTACTATTCAGTTCATCGTTGCTTCATTCTTGCTACCCTGTTGCAGTATCTGGAGTGAGCTATCCGGGCTTGACATCATCTATTGTGGATTTAACTTGCTTAACTTGTAACTGATGTTGGTGGCCATTCCTAAGGGTACTCATGTGTTTCAACTAACGCTTTTCGCTCAGCTTGTCATACTTCATACATGCTGCACTCATGCTGTTTGGGGACTGAGCTACTCAGACATACACCCATCGTATATGGAAATATGAAGGAACCTTGCATTTATTTTTGTATAGCTACAAAGCCGCAAGGAAGTGCACCGCGGTTTTCAAAGATCCTGGAGTCACCAAAAGCTGTCGAGAATTCTCCTGTCACTCTGGAATGTGAAGTTATTGGTTCTCCTGAGATATCAATTGAGTGGCACAAAGATGATTCTCGATTGAGGCAGACAACGCGTGTTCGCACGGAATTTGATGGTAAAATCTGCCGTTTAATCTTTTTGCGTACGGAGCTTGATGACGAGGAAGATTACAAGTGCATTGCTAGAAATGACTTTGGCATGGCATCAACTGAATGTGAACTGTTAGTAGAAGAAGAACACACTCCACCCTATTTTAAAAAGAAACCTGACAATCAAACAACATCGGCAGGTCAAGAGGTCACGTTCAATGCTGTTGTAGGTGGTAGTCCACCTCCAGAGGTTGACTGGTTCAGGGATGGACTGGCAATAGAGGACCAAGGAAGATTTGTTATCAAAGAAGATGTTGACCATGGAAAATTCTCCTTCACCATTAAGGAGACCATTATGGAAGATGGTGGCTCATATAGATGTGTTGCTTTCAATGAAGCTGGAGAAGAGTCCTGTAAAGTATGCTTAGCTGTTGCCCCACTTGGCAAAGAACGTGGACCCATCGTTGAAGTACCATTTGAAGTGCAGTTCAAAGCTGATTCAGCTGAACCAGTGACGTTCGCCATTGAGCCAAAGTTTGAAATTACATCGGAACAACCAGAGACTACGAAACCTGGCAAAAAGAAACTCTTGGCTTCCAGAGAGAGTATAACAGAGGGTCACGAAGCTCCTCGCTTCATTGCCTTACCAGAAGGGTCAAGTCCCTTTGAAGTTAACACTGATGGGGACGTTAAACTTGAAGTGAGGGTAAGTGGTAAACCTCTTCCTCAGGTGAAGTGGCTAAAGGATGACCAACCCTTGCCGGAAAGCAAAAATCTCGTTGTACGTAGCGACAAAGATATACACACCTTGACGATCCTGGGGCCCACTCCAAGAGATAAAGGAACTTACGTTTGTGTTGCATCAAATGATGCTGGAACTTCCACTAGAAGCTTTGATGTGAACATAGAAGGTTATGAAGATTGGGTCATGCCTTCTTTTGAAGACCATTTAGACAGTCCTTTTCAGATTTCAGATGACGGTGATGTGACCATGGAAGTTAAAGTTACAGGGAATCCTCCTCCAGATGTTGAGTGGGCAAAAGATGATCAACCGATAGCAGAGAGTGATCATATCCAATTGTCTTCTTCAGATGACATTCATAGGCTTGTTATAAAAGGAGCCTCACCTGAGGATGAAGGGAAGTACATTTGCACAGCAACCAACCCAGCTGGTAAATCTATCAGGACATACACCCTTAACATAGGAGGTGCCAAGGCTATACCAGCTGGAAGCGGTCAGACAGAAGAAGGATTGTCGCCTCCCAGAGTTGTGGAAAGGACAGAGGAAGAGCCATCATTTGAAGTTTCCGATGCTGGGGATGTCAAACTGGAGGTTCAGTTCAGTGGAGAGCCAGAAATAGAGTGGACAAAGGATGGAAAACCTATACAGGAGAGCAACCACTTTCAAATACGGTCCAGAGCGGGTGTGCAAACACTGGTCATAAACGGTGCCACTCCAGATGACAAAGGGCTTTACAAATGCACAGCTTCAAACAAAGCAGGCAAGTCATGGAAAACATTCACAGTTGAATTTGAAGGGAAGGTAGACAATCATCCAGAGGATATACCGTCTGAGTTGGAAAGGCCTTCTTTTGTTGAAGATGAAACTGTTGTTCCTTTTGAAGTAACTGACCGAGGAGATGTGAAACTTGAAGCCAAGGTACAGGGTATCCCCAAACCAGAAATTGAGTGGGATAAAGACGAAGTCCCTCTTAAAGAAAGCGAACATATTTCCATCACCTCAAAAGATGACCTGCACACCTTATTGATTAAGAATCCAAATGTGGACGACAAAGGAACGTATACGCTAACTGCCACAAATGAAGCTGGAGTTGGTACTCGTGCTTTCAATGTTGAGATTGAAGGTAGCTCAAAATCTTGTCATCTTCCTGTGTTTTAAACGCTTCCATTTCATGCTCTTCTTCGTCTTCTTTAGATTGGTTATTTCCTATTTCGTTGTTTGATAATAAGCCTTAAAGACATCTTTGGTATTTTGTGCCTGTCAATACAGTTGAACCTCGCTATCATGAACTCAATTATTTCACACTCGCCACATCCTAAGCCCATGTATCATCTTTTTCAGCCATTTTCTACCGGGAGTTTGGCATAGCAGGCTTCGAATGTAGCACAGTACAGGCAACATGCCACTTTATCACAACAACTATACTAACAATACTAATGCAATGTAGTTTGTTTCTATTTGGTAAAAGCTTTATGAATCGTTATGTTCAACCTACAATGTCACAGGTGCAAAACCAGTCAGCTCAGTGCCAGAGATCACCAAACCATTGACTGAAGTAGAAGTTCTTAAAGGACAACCTGTTGTGTTGGAGTGCCATGTCTCTGGAGCAGCTGATGCTCAAGTAAGATGGTACCATGACAACGATCTTATTACTGAAGATGAACGAATATCAAGCTCATTTGATGGCACAGTTTGTATCCTGACCATCCAAGATTCAACGCTTGAAGACGAAGGGGACTATTTGTGTCAAATAGAGAACGACCAAGGAGTTGTGTCAACGTCTGCTGAGGTTCTTATTGAAGAAGGAATGGCATTACCAATATTTAAAGAGAAACTGCAAAACTTGAATGTGATTGAAGGTGAGAATGCGTGCTTTGACATACGTGTTGTTGGAAATCCAGAACCAGTCGTGGAATGGTTTAAAGATGGTGTACAACTAGAAGACGAAGGTCGTGTCATGATAATTGATGATGTGGATGACAGTGAACCAGACCTGTTCTCTCTTGTTATTGAAAACTGCAAACCATCTGATGCGGGTCAGTACACTTGTCTAGCCATGAACGAGGCTGGAAAGGACAGTTGTACCGCTGACTTGTCTTTCACTCCTAAATCTGAGTCTCTAAAGACCCCAGACGTGGCAGAAATTCCTTTGGAGTTTCTAGAAGGCCAAGATGTAACACTGAAGGCTTTGATGAGTGCTGACCATCCCAAAGTCAGCTGGCTTAAGGATGATGAACCCATCACACAGAGCAATCACTACAATATCGGTGCTAAAGAAGGCGTCCACACCTTGACGATTAAAGATGCCTCACCTGACGACTCGGGGATTTACACGTGTGAGACCACTGATGACAGCACGAGCACTTTCAATGTCACCATTAAGGGTAACACTTGCACGTTTCTCCACATTTACTTTGTACTGTGTATACTTTGTATTTTACTTTTATCACAGAAACAATGACTGATAACTAGAATTTGTCCAAAAATTTGTTACAATAATGTTTCCCCAGCTCCACAAATTATGTGTGGCAGACTGTGCCACAAAAAAACAAAACAAAACAAAACAACAATAGTAATCTCAAGCAAGCAAAACAAGATAACTTTTTGTCTGTTGCAATAGCCAATGAAATATAAGTATTATTTTTATTGTCCACATTCTCATTTTACATCGTTCGTGGCATTGTCATTCGGAAGGACTCCGTCTCGGTCCATAAACACAATATCCAGCCATTTTGACCTCACACTTGGTCAATAACCCATACATCTTTACTAGTCATTTGGGCGCTGGAATTTTTATCGCCCACGTTCAAGGTTGATTGTTCCTGCCTTTTCATTTGTAAGGATGGTTTAAAAAGATAACGTAGTTGACGGCTAACTGATTCAGCTTGAAAAATATAACTCCTCTCCTTCAGTCGTGGAGCTTATGCTGTGACGACGGTATTTTAGTCCTTCTTTGGTTGTGTAAAATACTCTAAGTAAGCTACTAACCTGTTTATTTGTCCCACTTTTGCTTTAATACCTTACATTGATTTAATTTTAAGGCAAAGATTCTGTGGATGGCATTAGACCAGAAATCACTGACGCCGTCACTCCCGTGGAAGTATTTGAAGGTACTGCGGCCAAACTTTCTTGCAAGGTCACTGGAACACCAAGTCCAGTAATAACGTGGCTTATAGAGGGTGAGCCTGTGGAAACAGATAAGCGTGTAACTAGTGACTTTGATGGAGAGGTCTCTTCACTGTGCTTTAGCAGCACAGAGTTGGATGATGAAGGAGAATATCAGTGTAAGGCTCACAACGAGTTTGGATCAGCAACATGTACGTTGGAACTCTTTGTCAATGAAATAGTTGATGAAGAAGATCAAACAAAACCAGAATTTCTGGAGAAGATGAAAGATCTGAGCACATCTGAAGGCGATTCTGCTGTCTTCAGTGTCAAAGTCCAAGGCCACCCACAGCCAGACGTTCAATGGTTTACATCTGATCGGGAGATCACAACTGATGAGCGATTTTCGGTAGATTCCATGTCTGATGGCCGGCACACATTTACCATCAAAGACTGTGACGCAAAAGACAAAGGAAGGTATAAATGTGTTGCATCCAATGTGGTTGGAAAGGCGGTTTGTTCTGCAGGATTGACAGTGAAGGAAAAATTGATCGCACCCAAGTTCGCAGACCAACCTAGTGAGACGCCAATGGTGATTGACGAAGGAGCTGATGTAACACTGCAAGTGGAAGTAGGTGGAAAACCAAACCCGTCTGTTAAGTGGTACAAAGATGACAAACCTATCAGTCGAACAAGCAGCAAGTACAAGACTGATGTGCAAGGAGACAAACAGACACTGACTATTGTCGCCGCAACACCTGATGACTCTGGAACATACCAGTGCAAAGCTACCAGCCCCGCTGGCACAGCGACAAGAGACTTCAATGTTAATATTGAAGGTGAGTAATCTAACTGCCTAACCCTCTGATTCTCAAGAGTAATTAGCAATTAACAGTGACAGTGTATGTAAAATTGTAAAATACACTTTTAAATTAAATAAAGCAATTCCATAACTTGTGGATATTGTCTTGAAGTACCACCAAATCCGCGGAGCAATCATTTGCCAAACGGCCACCAAAAAGAGTTCCGAATTAACATTCGAACATTCGTACGGACATTTCACCTCTTTGGATGTGACATTTTTCATACTCACCAGACGCATTTGGCTCTTGAGTTCTTATGTTACGTCTCGTTAATTTTACAGCAAAAGAACCCGAAGGCGAGTCTCCTAAGTTCCTTCAACCTTTGAAATCCCAGGAAGTCTTTGAGGGTAGTGCGGCAAAGCTCGAGGTTCGGCTAAGTGGTGAACCAGAGCCTGACATTGAGTGGTTCAAAGATGAGGAGCCGATAGAAGAAGGAAGAAATTTTAGGATCGAGTTTGACGACACTGATGGCTGTGTCCTGGTCATCAATTCTGCTAAGCTTGAGGATGAGGGTATGTACAGATGTGTGGCCTCAAACTCGTTCGGAAAAGCCATCTCTGAAGCAGAGTTGTTGGTGACAGGTAAGGAGTTGTTGCTTGCAGCATTATGAATGGCGGAGATAGAACATACTTGTGGAATGTCTTATGGCTGACTTTGTGCGTGGGAATTGTTTCTGAATTTTGTTCGGGGGAAAACATTAGATTTTTCGTGTATATTTTCTAACTTTTCGGTCATAAATCATGGAAAACTAACACGGTTTCAGGAAGATATTGAGTATATATTCATAACTATCGACCTAACCTTTTGAAACTAATCCGGTAAGTGATGAGCATATAAGGGCTCAGTGCGAGTCACTGGTGCTCTAATGGAACAGTAGGGAAATGGATGGACATATGAAGTCCAGCTCTAAGATCAATATTCGCGAGAGTAGTATCACCCATATGTAGTGCTAGATGTAGGCCGTCATTTGAAGACAGTGGCATAACAAGTTTGTTTAGAACATTCTGACTTGATGCAATGGGAACGTAAGGAACGGCTGTGTGTAGCTTACGAGGCTTCATTCTTTTTTCTGTAGGAGAAGATGATGAACAACAAGATGAAGAGAAACCAGAGGGACAAGTCGTGGTGCAAACAAGTATTCCTGTAAGCTCATCTCCCTTTGGAGAGGTGCAGCTTCAACTGCCAGTGAAAGAGGAAGAACTTCCTCCTTCCAAGGAAACACGTCAAATGTCAAGTAAAGAACTCCCAGGGAGCAAACAACCATTTGGCGAAGTTCAGGTACAAATATTCCTTCGCTTTTGGACTTTTGACAGACTATCCCATGTAAGCGGAATGTGTTAATAATATATGTTCATTCTTGCAGCTTGTTTTACCTGGACAAGGGGATGTGCCTATGATACCCGATACCATGTCTGCTCTGCAGTACGAGCCAGTACAGATGACACTTCCCGTTGCAGATGAGCCCACCGTTCTGCCCGATTTTGTAGACGTTCCTCACGACCTGAAGGTGGATGAAGGTGACGAGGCTGTCCTCAAGGTCAGGGTGATTGGGCAGCCTACACCTGATATTTCCTGGTTTGTGGACGATAAGCCAGTTGAGCCAAGTGATCGGATTTCTGTGACATCAGAGGGAGACCAGCACGAGCTTGTGATCCATAAGGCCAAGTTAGACGACGAAGGAATGTATAAATGCGTGGCTAAAAGTGAGGCGGGCAAAGCTATATGTGAAGTAGAGCTGTTGGTGGAAGGTAAACATTGGCTTCCAAAAATGAAACAGTTAGTTTATTGTAGCTTACACTGTCCAATAATTATACCGATAGAACAAATTAAATTGCATAGTTACAATTCATAACTTGCATCATCTATACTTTACAAGTGATTTTCATTATTTTGGCCTTTCTGACTTAATAATCATTCAAAGAAAAAGGTGACATGTCTCTTCCAAGGTGGCTGTCACATTACCGTACTCCAACTCTTAAACATGTGTTCCTGTAAGGTTGAATGTACATATAGTTGACTTGCTTTTAAGATAAATGTTCGGATATTTATCGTTTAGTTGGACACCTTTTTACCTGCATTACATTACCTTTTATGACAGAAGTTAAAAAGCCACTTGAAAAAGAGCCCCGCGGACTTCAAATTACAAAGGAATTGGAGGATGTAGAGGTCGATGAAGGAGAGCCTGCTACCTTGGAAATGTGCTTTGCTAGTGACACCAGTATTACTGTAGCATGGTTCAAGGACATGAGGCCTGTGGAACAAGGCAGAAGAATCAAGATTTTAGCAGATGAACACAGCAGTAAGCTGGTGATTAAGAAAACTGTTGGTAAAGATGAGGGTCTCTACAAGTGTTCAGTTCAGAGCGGTGACCAAGAACTGAATTCTTCTGCAGAGCTGATAGTTGAAGGTATTTAGAAGTTTGTTATTTTTTTCTTTGAGTGCTCTATTCTGTTACTAAACGAGAGATGCCATTGTTTTCACCCCGAGATACTGTACTGATGACGTAGATCTATATTGATCCGGGCAGTGTCTCTGATTGGTTGTTGCTGCATGTGGAATATCACCCAAAATTGCCACGCAAAAATGTCAGGCAAATATGCCACACAAATGTGAGCCTCTGTTTATATTCTGTAATGGTTTTGTTCATGTATTTGAACATGTTAAAACTACATCTATTTGTTCAGCGAGTGTATTATTTGCTTTCATTTTGCACGTGTATCTTACACCCTGCTGTTAGTTTTATTCTGTGAAGAGTTAAACTGTAAGTGTTTTGTTTTTATCCATAGAACCGTCGGATGACGATCCAGTGATGTAAGTATATTTTTTATGCCTTGTAGATGTAATGCCTGCCTAATTTTATGCCAGCCCCTGCCTCCCCCCCCCCCCCAAAAAAAAAGATCGTATCAAAACATAATCAAAATCGCTATCACTATCAAAGAAACGATCAAATGCAAATTATATTTCAATGTAGAACAATCTCTTCCCTTAGGGAATCTCACTCGGTTTTCAAGCCAGTTTTCTAAGCTTCATCAGTGGTATGCTTATGCAATAAAATCGTCTTTCTTTACTCAGACTTAAAAAGCCAGTATTGGTTCAGAAGTTTGTTGACCAAGATCTTATCGAGGGAGAAAAGCTTGAACTGCAAATCAAAGTCCTTGCCTCCAAACCTCGCACTGTGACATGGTACAGAGATGACGAAGTAATCGAGGCAGATGAACGCTGCAAATTACTGTCAGATGATGACATCTTTTTACTCAGGGTGGATCCAGTAGAAATCGACGATGAAGCTATTTACAAATGTGTTGTGAAGAACCAAGTTGGGCAAGACCAGTGTGAAGCTCAGATTTTAGTTGAAGGTATTGTAGCAATGTATCACACTTTTTATAGTAACTGTGCTCCTTGTTCGAGAGCTATTGTCGAGCAGAGTATAGACCATGAACGTGACTCAACCTTTACGCAATACACAAGGAAAACCTGAGAAGCTTGGCTACTAATAAGTCTAATAAACCTGAAAGATATGACCTGTTGGATATGACAGTTTCTGTCATCATTGTGTTCTCCTTTCCTTATGAAGAACAAGGCCTCAGATAATTAGCAAATTTGGTAGGTCTTCATAAATTCTGGACAGAAAATTGTCCCTCTTAAATTACCATCCCCTGCAAGTAGTTATTACCCTTGGAATTTGGCGTTTATGTTTTTTGGTGTATGTTCGACTCGTCTGACTTAGTCGGCTTGATATAAATTCTAAAATTGCATGGTTTGAGTTCTAAAGGAATACCGTGTTCTTTTACAGAAAAGAGCGAAGCTGTAGAAGATGGTGCAGGTATCAGTGGTATGTATGCACTATTCATGTGTACTTTGAACAGCGTCGCTGTTTTCTGACTGATTGAAGTGTGTGAGATTTAGGCAGCAGAGTACTTTTTCCGGGGTTGCATAGCCTTATTTAAACACAGTTGCGTACTATCTTAGTTATTTTATGATTTGACATACTCTAATCTTTGTCATAAATAGGCCAAAGACCTTATTTCATAACACCCTTGCCAGAAGAAATGGAGGTTCTTGAAGGCGACTCCACCAGGCTCGAATGCCGCGTGGGACCTGGAGCAGACGTGTCCTGGTACAAAGACGATGAACCATTGAAAGAAGATGATCGAATCACGATTGAAAACGAGGGCGACGTCTTTGCAGTTGTGATCTCTCCCACAGAATTGGATGACGAAGCGGAGTACAAGTGCGTTGCACAGAATGAGTTTGGTAAAGTAGCTTGCCAATCTGAACTGATTGTGGAGGAAGGTGTGACCATGCCACTGATTAAGGAACCTCTGAAGAACATGGAGGCAAACGAGGGTGACGTGGTTCGATTTGATGTCCGCATTGCAGGAGACCCTGAACCGGTGGTGGAATGGTTCAAGGATGGACACCAGCTTGAAGATAAAGGTCGTGTTGTCATAATCGATGACGTTGATGACAATGACAAGGAGTTGTTTTCTTTGGTGATTGAAGATTGCCGAGTGGTGGATTCTGGTAGCTACAAGGTTGTGGCTATGAGTGAAGCAGGAACTGCCAATTGTACGTGTGAGCTGGCTGTCACTCGTAGTACCGTCCCACCTGAGTTTAAGGAAGAAATGGAAGAAGTAAGGAAAAAAAATGTTTCATGTGGACATGAATGGAATCCCAAGTTAATCTAGAACGAGTTTGCAATAAACCATATTCGTATTCCTGGTATTGGACTGAAACTATCTTGAAATTGAGGCCAATGCGGGGAATCTTTTTAAATGCAAATGACTTTAATCTGTTTTTAATGATATTCCCCCGCACGAGCCTCCTTTCCAAGCTAGTTCCAGTCCAATACCGAGAATACGAATATGGTCAGGTTCTATAGAAACAGCTCCGAAAGCCGGACAATGTCTTGGAAAGCAGATGCAATATGCACGAGAGACAGAGTTTCATTACGTTTCAAACGCTCAGAAGAGGATCGGAAATAGGACGCGTTTTGAGTGTTTGATTATCTTCTCAATCGGAAATGAGACTAAGGAGTAATTAACGTCATGGTTATGATTTCTTTTGTTTAAACTTGGTGAATTTTTTATTAGTTTGACAAGTCCTTTACAAAGTACAATATCTAAATTCCTCTCTTTTCAGGTCCCCATGGAGGGCTCTCAAGGAGATAATGTGTGCATGGTTATGAACAGTGGCCGCTTACCCTCGCCATCTGTTGCATGGTTCAAAGACGAGGAACCCATTGTGTCAGGCTCTCATCTAGAGATCTCACAGGATCCTGATCACTGCAAACTAATGGTTTACCACGTGACTCCAGCTGACTCTGGTACATACAAATGTGTTGCATCTAGCGTGATGGGAACTATCACTAAGAAATTCCTTCTAAACATTGAAGGTAAGTTGGTTTCTAACAGATGTTTCTAGTTCATTTGGTGAGAGCACTTGATTTTCAGTTTCTTCTCAGTACTCCTAAATTATGGGCTTTACTGTAAAGGGAAACATTGTTCAATGTGTCGGTATATCACTGCAGTATCGTCTATAAGTAAGGTATTTTATGTAAATGAAAGACACTCGTATGTACATGTAATTCATTTACATACTCTCTGGTCTTCATGCACACTTGCTATTGAGAGTCGGTGTGACCCTCTACGACCATCATCTTTCTTTCCATTATAGCTACAGTTTTCTTTAGTCTCATATGTTATGCTATTTCGGCGCATTAAATGTGACAAACGTGAAACAATCAAACCGTTCTTTTCAAAGTTTCTCAGTAATAACACTTCATACTAAGATACACAGCTAGTCTGTAGCTTTGGATGTGCAAAATGTCGTATTCTTGTCTGCCTCAGACCCATTTATTGACGTTCTTGTTGTTCATTTATTGATGCACTGTATGAGTGAGGGATTCTTTTCTGTGTCACGTAGGACCAGACGGAATACAAGAACAGCCAGTAAGCGCTTCCGAGGTGGAGGACGTAGAGTTACCATTGCCAATCGAGGAAAGACCTGTCCGAGATACAACCGCTCCAGTCTTCACAAAGAAATTGGAAGATCTTGTAGTTGACGCTGGAGAAGAAGCCCGTTTTGACGCTAGAATCTTTGCCATTCCAGAACCTCACGTTGAGTGGTACCAAGGGTCAAGGAAGATATTAGATGAAGGGCGGTTCGTACACGTAGATGCCATCGAGGAAGACCTGTTCACACTGATTATTGAGCAAACTGAAGCTGGAGATGCTGGTCCGTACAAGTGTGTTGCATCAAATGAAGTTGGCCAGACATCCTGTGAAGCACAGTTGACAGTGAAAGGAAAACAAGCAGCTCCAGAAGACGCAGAAGAATCGGAGACTTCAGTCCTTGATATAACCGAGGGTGGCGAAGTGGACTTAAATGTGGCGGTCTCGGGAACTTTCAAACCTACTGTGGAGTGGCTGAAGGATGGGAAGCCGGTACGAAAGACAAGTAGGCTTGACACAAAGACTAAAGGAGACACGTACACGCTGAATATCAAAGATGCGGTACCGGAAGATTCTGGCATTTATACCTTCAAAGCCACGAGCCCAGCGGGAATATCAACAAAGTCTTTCGATGTCAACGTGAAAGGTAAGCTAAGTGCTGAATAAGATAATGAACATCCTACTTAAATCTCACCACTACGATAAAAGCTGAGAAAGTTGGAATTTTTCAGGATTTGACGAAAATTGTGAAATTGAAAGAACCAGGACTATAATACATCTCCTTCATTACCTGTCGCGAGTGAAATGAATATTAGCAACGTATGTTTCTGCATTAAACGTATGTTTAATGCAGCGTGGAAAATGAGAAAGCGAGTGAGTGCTTGGATGAAGGAGAAAGTGGTTTGAGTGAGTAACTGGAGTAGAAATCCAAGTACATTTTTACGATAATACTCTAGAAGGGAAATGTCTGCATTGTGGAATCTGTTGACCTCATCATCACTGATAAGACAATTAACGTGTTTTATTCAATATTAAGTAAACAAGGACTGTTGATTGCTGATGGTAAATGCTAAGTTGAAGAACGTCAAAAGGTGTACAGTCAGTGGAGGTGAAACGCTATGAATTTTTTTTTTCATATTTTTGGTACAGGAAAGACACAAGGTGAAGCCCCCAAGTTTACACAACCACTGGAGTCTGTTGAAGTAACAGAAGGAAATGGGGCAACGTTGGAGTGCAAGGTCGCGGGGACACCAGAGCCGAACATAGCTTGGTTTAAAGATGGTAAAAGCGTGGCAGAGGTGAAGAGATACAAAACTCGATTTGACGGAGAGCGGGCCACTTTAAAGATCACGACCACAGAACTAGATGATGAGGGTCAATACAAGTGTGTCGCTGAAAACATGTTTGGTTCAGCCTCTTGTTCGTCGGAGCTTCTTGTCAATGAAGCAAACGTAAAGCCTGCGTTTGAAGAGAAAATGAAGCCTGTTGATGTCACTGAGGGAGAACCTGCACAATTTTCTGTGAAAGTGACTGGCCACCCTTCACCTGTCATTGACTGGTACAGGGGCAAGGACAAATTGGAAGATCAAGGGCGTATTGAGATGGTTGATAATGAAGACAGTGGCACTTACTCACTGACAATCAACGACACGCTTCCAGAGGATGCAGGAGCTTACAAGTGCGTAGCTGAAAACGAGGAAGGTCAAGTGTCTTGCAAGGCTGCCTTGGCTGTCAGGGAGGTCATCACCGAACCTGTATTTGACACTGAACAAGAAGCGGCCCCCGTGAAGGTGGGAGAAGGTGATGTTGTCAGTCTCAATACTGTTGTGAAAGGGAAGCCAGAGCCCGCTGTCGATTGGTACAAGGATGAGGAGAAGCTACAGGAAACAAGTCGTTTGAAGATGGACGCCAAAGATGGGGAACACTCCCTCATTATATTGGAAGCCAAGCCTGAAGATTCCGGTGTTTACAAGTGTGAAGCAAAGAGCAAGGGTGGTAAAGCAGAAAAAACGTTTGATGTCGATGTTAAAGGTGCTTTATTTCATGCTAGATGTTTTAAAAATCTTTCGTCGTCCTTGAGAGTTTTGATTGCTCTGTTTCATTTTTAATGGACAATTGAAGTTAATGCATAAAGGTTCTTAAGAGGGTGGTATCTTACAGAATGTTTGTATTGAATTTTCCAGTTGCACTGTTGTTTCAACTGTGTTAATGAAACCAAAGTCCACTTTATCACAAAGTTACCCCGAACAATGACGAAAAATAATTTGAAACGTTTAGTACCTCATAATTGCTTTCAAGGGTCTTTGTCTCAACGGGACAGACTGAACAAAATGGGTAGAATAAAGTTAAAATTGTACTTACCAATTTATTCTAGCCTATTCTTTCCCCACCTCGAGAGCAGTTTCAGATTTGACCCCAAAAATTCCGTACAGGCGTCCAGATAATGCTTTCTGGTTGGTTGTTTTTCTGTTTTTTTTTTTCTTTTAAAATTTTATTTAATTTTGCGCGCGGATTTGTAGAGCTATCAATATGGAATTTTTGGGTTTGAATCTCAGACTTCAATTTATTTGGGGAAGAATTGTTTTAATCAATCTTACCTGATACTTAATGCACTTTAGCCAAGAAACCTGAAGGTACTGCACCAGTGTTCATAGAATCCCTGCAACCGGTGGAAGTAGTCCAAGGATCTCCTGCTAAGCTGCAGTGTAAAGTGACAGGTGTACCAGAACCAAGCATTGAGTGGTTTAGAGACAGCGAACCTGTGAAGGAAGACAAGAGAATAAAGATTCGTTTTGATGGCGAGTTGTGTACTTTGAAGATTCTCTCAACCGAGCTGGAAGACGAAGGTGCTTACAAGTGTGTTGCGAAGAACGACCTCGGATCAGTGTCTTGCGCTTCTGAACTCCTCGTTAACGAGCCAAACAAGAAACCAGAGTTCATCGAGAAGATGAAACCCGTGAATGTCACTGAGGGGGAACCAGCACGTTTCGACGTCACAATTGAAGGCAATCCAATTCCAGTGGTAGACTGGTTCAAAGGGAAGGACAAATTGGATGACGAAGGGCGTTATGTGATGATGGACGACGAAGAAGCGGGCATTTTTACGTTGATCATCGAGGACACTGTGCCTGAAGATGCTGGTACGTACAGATGCGTTGCTGCCAACGAGGAAGGACAGGCAAGTTCCAAGGCCGCTCTAGCAGTGAAAGAAAAGATGATTGCGCCGGAGTTTACAGACGAAGAGGAAAGTGCTCCCGTCAACGTCACAGATGGGGATGAGGTATGCTTGAGTGTGGGCATCAAAGGCAAGCCTGTGCCGGGTGTGGAGTGGTACAAAGATGACAAGAAACTGAGAAAAACCAGCAGAATAAAGATCGATGAAAACGGTGATAAGTTTTCCCTTGTGATTTTGGACGTTACCCCTGAAGATTCTGGGACATACAAATGTGAAGCCTCAAGCAAGGCCGGGACTATCACGCGTACATTTGATGTCAATGTAGCAGGTATGGTATTTCGCGATTTTCCGTTTTGAAACACAGTCGTAGGTTGCTTTTTGACAACTAAGTCGATTTTCATTTGTACAAGGACACAGTAAAGTGTTAGTCTGGGCAAAAACACTAGAAAAGATTTAAGAGCACTTTTAGATAGTCCAGACTGTACCTTTAAGTTTCTATCGAAACAGCCAATTTGGAACTTGACTGTTCTCTGATAAGAATGGAGAGAAGCATTCCAGTTATTAAAGAACTATACGAAGTTGGTTACGCAAATTATCAAGTTAACAATTTTGTTTCTTCGTGTTCTTATTTTTGGATCGCCTCCTATGCTACGCATTCTTCCACGGCATTGCAGAGATTAGATGTTGCTTATTGTTCTTTTGTTTTGTAGCAAAAAGTCCAGAAGGAAAGGCACCCGAGGTTATTAAACCTGCCGAGACAGTTGAAGTTGAAGAAGGTAAACCAGCCAGGATAGAATGCCAAATTAGCGGACAACCCAAGCCCACTGTTGAATGGTTCAAAGACAGCGAGAAGGTGAAGGAGTCCAAACGTGTTAAGCCTGAGAGCGACGATGAAACATTCTCCTTGAATTTTAAAGAAACTGAGCTTGATGATGAAGGTGACTACAAGTGTGTTGCACGTAACGAGTTTGGCAGTGTGTCGAGCCAGGCTGAATTGCTGGTGAACGAAGCTGGTGCTAAACCGGAGTTCAAGGAGAAAATGAAGAACGTGAGTGTCGAGGCGGGAAAGAAAGCCAGGTTTGATGTACTTGTCACTGGGTCGCCACCACCAGAAGTTGACTGGGTCAAAGGAGATGACAAATTGGAAGATGCAGGACGATTTGCGTTGTTAGACAATGAAGAGGAAGGAAGCTTCTCGTTGATTATCGAAGACGTTAAGCCCGAAGACAGGGGAAAGTACGAGTGCATTGCGTTCAATGAGCTGGCTAAAGTGTCCTGTAAGGCTAACCTGACTGTGGAAGAAACCCTTGTGGCTCCGGAGTTTGCCGAAGAAGCTGAGAGTGCACCAATACTTGCTGAAGAAGGAGGCGACATTGATTTAAATGTACTGTTGAAGAAAGGACAGCCAGAACCTCAAGTGGAATGGCTCAAAGACGACAAACCAGTACAAGTGGATGAGCATTTGGATGTTGGCATCAATGACGACACACACTCACTGAAAATAAGAGGAGCTGTCCCCAGTGACTCTGGCTTGTACAAGTTCAAAGTCAGCAGCAAGGCAGGCTCTCTAGAGAGGGTGTTTGATGTGCAGATTGCAGGTATTCTCCGTCATCTAATTTTAGTAACGTCAGTAGTTATTCCAGTGGTCTGCCTTTATGATTTCGTGTTCCAATCTTGAAAATTGAATACTTGACAGGTTAATGAAGGGAATGGGAAGAGTATCATCAAGATATCACAAACACATTTAATTATAATCATACTTGAGTGGCAATGGTACATGTCTCACTGAGTTTAATAAGAGCTGTCTTTGTTAAGAATTCGTTACTATTGTCTGCTTTTATCCTTACAGCTAAGCAGCCAGAGGGCACTGCTCCACAATTCAGAGAACCTCTGCAGCCAATGGAAGTGAAGGAAGGTACTGCAGCCAAACTTCAATGTACAGTCACAGCTGAGCCAGCGCCAAAGCTTGAGTGGTTTAAAGATGGAGTGAGAGTGAAGGAGAGCAGAAGAGTCAAGGTTGAAAGTGATGGAGTTACAGCTTCCATATCTTTTAAAGAAACAAGGCCAGATGATAAAGGAGAGTACAAGTGTGTGGCCAGTAATGATCTCGGTTCTGCCTCGTGCACTGCTAGTTTGAAAGTATTGGTCGTAACTAAGCCAGACTTCAAAGAGAAAATGAAAGGGGTTGATGTGATGGAGGGTGACACCGCTACCTTTAATGTGCTTGTCGTTGGCTATCCTGATCCTAGTGTAGAATGGTTTAGAGGAACAACCAAACTAACTAATGATGAACGGATTGAGATCAAAGAAGACAAAGAGAATGATCGTTTCTCTCTAGCGATTGGCGATGTGAAACGAGAAGATGCTGGAATGTATAAATGCGTGGCTGCGAATGAAGCTGGCAAGACTACAATCCGAGCTGACCTTGCCGTAAAAGAAAGGCTGTTTGCTCCTGAGTTTGCTGAAGCCCAGGCTGAAGCCCCCATTGCAGTGACTGAAGGAGATGAAGTAAACCTGAGTGTAACGATCAATGGAAAACCCAAACCTGATGTCAAATGGTACAAGGATGACAAACCCCTTCGTGAGAGCAACAGACTTGACATCAAGGCTCGTGGAGACAAACATTCTGTGGTGATTCTTGGCATCAAGGCTGAAGACGCCGGAGTGTACAAGTGTGAAGCTAAAAGCAAGATGGGCACTGTTACCAGGACATTTGACGTCAAAGTACAAGGTATGTGCTTTTAATTGCCATATGGGATCAATTTGCGACTTTCTTCTTTGCTCTTGAAACATTAGCAATTCTCATTATCAACATTAAGAGAAGTGTATTGCAGTCACTGAGGAGAATGTGTACGTTGAACTATGAGACCCGAAATCAGATACAAATTATGATTGTCGATTGTTTGAAGGAAGTCTGTACAGGTTAGTGGGTTGTACACGAGGCCTGGGTGAGCTGCAGTTCGCGTAAGCTGCAATGCGAATCGGTGTACCTATTTTTTTCAAGCTATTTTAATTTTAGTGCGAAGTCCGAGGGATGGAGTACTATTAAGGTTAGAATATCTAGAAAGGTACTCCAAGTAAGAAAATGCAAGTTCCTGATCAAAAACGTGCGCTTCAGATGTCTGTTGGACACAATATGACGCTACAAATTGTTAACTTTTTTGTTACTGTGTTAACTTCGTGTAAGGGTAGGTTAGGGAGCATATGAACTCCCTCGCTGGCTAGGTGAGGCAAGTGGCCTTTTGAAAATGTCGTTTGAAAATACCTCTTCCCCTCTCCCCAGAGAATTTTATTATTTTAAGAACTTGAACAATTTTTCTTATAGCATGTACTCATTTTTTTTTCCTGAAGTGCTGAACTAATTGTTAAGATAAAAGAAATACAAGATGATGGTGCTGTTTTCTTAACATTCTGTCTTCACAGAAAAGAAACCCACAGGAACAGCACCAGAAATCACCAAACCTCTGGAAAACATCACAGTAGTGGAAGGTGAACCAGCGAGCTTAGAGTGTGAGCTGAAGGGAGAACCACAACCAGATATTGAATGGTTCAGAGATGACGAGAAGGTGAAGGAATCTAAACGCGTCAGGATGAACTTCGACGGCAAGTCTTCTTCTTTGACGTTCAAACCAAGCGAGCTTGATGATGAGGGTGAGTATACGTGTGTTGCTCGTAATGAACTTGGCAGTGCGTCGACTACAGCTGAGCTGCTTGTCAACGAAGCGGGAACCAAACCGGAATTCACAGAGAAACTTAAGAACATCAGTGCTTTGCCTGGAGAAGAAGCGAGGTTTGATGTCCGCGTGACTGGTTCGCCTCCACCAGAAGTCGACTGGCTCAAGGGTAAGGAGAAAATCGAAGACGAGGGCCGCTTTGTTTTGATTGATGATATAGAGGATGACCTGTTTTCGCTAGTTATCGAAGATGCCAAACCATCTGACAATGGAGAGTATGAGTGCATTGCTTTCAATGAATTTGGTGAAGTTTCATGCAAGGGAAACTTAGTTGTTGAAGAAACAATTATCGCGCCCGAGATTGCTGAGGACGCTGAAAGTGCACTGCCTCTATTTGAGGACATCACCATTGCACCAGAGTTTGCTGAGGAGGAGGAGAGTGCACCTGTAGTCATAGAGGAAGGCGGAGATGTTACTCTATGTGTGAACGTCAAGGGACAGCCAACACCAGAGGTAGAATGGTCCAAGGATGGAAAGGACCTCAAGGCCAGTGGTCGCTTGGAAGTTGGTGAGATGAATGGTAAACACACGCTTTTAATTAAGGGTGCTACCCCTGAAGACTCCGGTATTTTCAAGTGTCAGGCTAGCAGTAAAGAAGGTGTTGCAGAAAGAACCTTCGATGTGCAAGTGAAAGGTAAAGATACTTGTGAGAATAGCTTGAAGGGTCTATGATTGTTGTTAGGCCTTTCTTGCGTTGTACAGGAGCTTTTCAAGTACGTTAACATTAACATTTGAAGTTTCGTTTATTTTTGCTTGTCTCGTGCCAAACGGAATCTATAGATACATTTATTGTTGCATCATTCTTGCAGGAAATGAATGAACAGAACCTTGTATTCACGCTCAGAATATTTTGATAATGTCACTTTTATTTATCAGTGCCGTTTTCTGCTTTTCTTGCTCTCGAGTTGCGTTGTGTTACCTTGATTTCTTCATTTTGTTTTTGTGACGATACAACAAGATTATTTCCTGTCATTTGTCTGTCAGCTTCTCATGTTTTTCTTGATTGCCAATTGCAGCTAAGAAACCAGACGGAACAGCACCAGTGTTTTCTGAACCTCTTCAACCTGTGGAGGTGAAAGAAGGCAGCGAAGCCAAACTACAGTGCACTGTCGTAGCCGAACCTAAGCCTGACATCGAGTGGTTCAAGAAGGGAGTGCGCATAAAAGAGAACCGACGAGTGAAACTTGAAAGTGACGGTCAAACAGTTTCATTGACAATCAAAGAAACAAGATCAGGCGATGACGGAGAGTACAAGTGTGTGGCTACTAATGAGTTAGGTTCAGCTTCCTGTGCTGCTTCCATGACGATCAGGGTCGTAACTAAGCCAGACTTCAAGGATAAACTCAAGACAGTCGAGGTAATGGAGGGCGACACTGTTCAGTTTGATACTCGGGTTGTTGGGTACCCTGTGCCCGAGGTGGAGTGGTTAAGAGGAACAACCAAGCTGAAGAGCGATGAACGAACTGAGTTCAAAGAGAACCAAAAGGACAACCTACATTCGCTTGTATTAAGTGACGCTAAGCGGGAAGATGCTGGGATTTACAAGTGTGTGGCGTCAAATGAAGGAGGTAAGGAACAAGGCATTTCTTAAAACACGTTGTAGGGTTGAGTTTGATTACTGAAACACTGTCTGTCGTAGGGTTGGTTAAAACCGTTTGCTTGTCTCATGATGGCAACTTACTAAGTTGTTGGTAATTTAAAGAAATTCTCGCAGGGGACTGAAAGCGCTGAAGGATATTCTGAACTTCATGACTAATTTCTTGAAGTTTGTCTTTCGTAATGCATATCAGTCTTCCCCAATCTTAATCATCCTTGTAGTTATGTTTATTATGTTGGCAAAGGAGCGATGTCACGGATAGTGCATTCTAAACTTTCCAGGTTTCTCGTTCGCAATCCGTCTCAGTCTTTCCCAGTGTTTACCATCCTTGTTACTTACATATAGGGGATGTTGACATAATTATGTCAACTACATTTATTATGTTGGCAAAGGAACCATGTCACGGATGGTTCATTCTTATCTTTTCAGGTTTATCGTTTATAATCCGTCTCAATCTTCTTCAGTCTTGACCATCCTTGTTCCTTTGGATTTCGTAGTACTGTTCCTTTGACGTTTGGTTAGTTAAAGTGAATTAACACTAAGGGGTCCGTTTTAGTCACCTATTGGCTTGATACTTAAAATAATACCGTTAATTATCGTTAACCTTTTGACCAGGTAAGACCACATGCCGAGCCGACCTCATCGTGAAGGAGAGGCTGTTTGCTCCTGAAATATCTGAAGATCAGTTAGATGCCCCCATAACAGTGACCGAAGGTGGTGAGGTGAGCTTGGATGTAACAATCAATGGAAAACCCAAGCCTGATGTCAAATGGTACAAGGATGACAAACCCCTTCGTGAAAGCAACAGACTTGACATCAAGGCTCGTGGAGACAAACATTCTGTGGTGATTCTTGGCGTGAAGGCTGAAGACTCCGGAGTGTATAAGTGTGAAGCTAAAAGCAAGATGGGCACTGTTACCAGGACATTTGATGTCAGAGTTCAAGGTATGATTTAAATAGTAATTATCTATGTCTTGCGCCATTGTTTAGAGGTTAAAACGGCTCTAAAATAATTCTGCAAAGGGGTTTTTTAGATAAAAGAAAATTTTCATTTCAATTGGGGAATTCTTGGTAGTAGCCGACGGGGGATCTGGAATAAGATGTTAGTGATGAAATCTGAGAGTTGTAGATGCCTTTCCTTGTATTTTTCTACGTTTACCACGACCGTTAATAAGTTGATATTTAAAGACGGTTGTGAAATCTTGCTGTCTGCTTATCAATACATCAGATATGGTCAAAAACATACTTTGGTAGATTTTATGAGCGCACAGACTATGATATTTGTTGAACACTACTGACAGGAATTCTTTGACCATGGATTCCCGAAGAATCATTGTTTTACTTGTTGTGATTCCACCCTTTTAAAAATGACGGGACTTTCCATGAATTCCCTTCTGATGTCGATTATCACATTTTTCGGTCTTTCCTCAGCTGAGAAACCAACAGGAACTGCACCACAGTTTATTCAGCCCTTAGAATCAGTGGAGGTATCTGAAGGAGCAGCAGTTAAGCTGGCATGCACAGTGAAAGGAACCCCGCAACCAACCATCGAATGGTTCAAAGATGGCAAACTCCTTAAAACTAGCAAACGGATGAAAGGCGACTTCGATGGGAAAGTTGCTTCTCTGTCCTTCACCGAGGTAGATTTGGACGATGAAGGAGATTATAAGTGCGTTGCTCAGAATGAGCTGGGATCAGCGTCTTGCACGGCGGAGCTTCTCGTTAACGAGCCTGCTACTAAACCAGAGTTTACCGAAGCGATGAAAGACATTGAGGTGGCTGAAGACGAAGAGGGAAGGTTTGATGTGCGTGTGTCAGGCAGTCCTAGTCCAACCCTGCAGTGGTTCAAAGGAACTAAGAAAATCGAGGACGCTGGAAAGTTTCTTTTGATTGACGATGAAGAAGATGACCTCTTCTCACTTGTTATCGACAAAGTGGCTCCAGACGATGTTGGTACATACACCTGCAAAGCCAATAACGAAGCTGGAGAAGTGTCCTGCAAAGCGGAGCTTAAACTACAAGAGGAAATGGCAGCTCCTGAGTTTGGTGATGAGGGGGAGACAGGCCCCATCACTGCTGTCGAAGGTGGCGAGGTGACGTTTAATGTGACAGTGAAGGGAAAACCACGCCCAGATGTTGAATGGTTCAAGGATGACAAGCCCCTGAGGAAGACAAGTCGTGTCGACATCAAGTCACGAGGGGATAAGTTTTCCGCTGTTCTCATGAATGTCACTCCAGATGATTCTGGCTTGTACAAGTGCGTGGCCAGCAGCAAGGCAGGAAGTGTTACAAGGACATTTGAAGTCAACATCGAAGGTATGTTTGCAATGTGCTTCACCGTAGTCACGCGATCAAGTTTATCTTCTGTTTAGCCGGCTTCCTTTTGGAATGGACGAAGCATGGGAGTAGCGTAAATAAGGAAAAAGAGGTGGCAGTCATAGTCACATCAATCTGTATTAATTGGGTTATGTCACGCTGCTAAGGAGTACCTTTACCGATGTCAATTCTTGGAGATCTTAACCAAGATCATTAACCCTCTTTAATAGAACAGTTGGTCCGTAAATGTACATAGGGCACACATTATCGTAGTATTTGGTAGCGCGTGCTAGGTGTAATTAGATAAAGAAACCTGAAGACTTAATGAGGAAGATATATAACACTGACAGAATAATTGTTGTGAAATCATTTAGTTTGGCATACAGCGGTTTTCAATTGAGTGTCGTAAAACGAAAACCAAAGTAATCACTCTAGCCAATCACAAAGGACACAGACGATGCAGTGAACCAATCAAAACACGAAGTAATTACTTGTAACTGACGCGAGCGAACAAGTCACGACTGGTTTTGGTTTTACTTCTGATTGGATGAAAAAGTGGCGCGAGTTTTTTAAGCAAATCGTGTAGCCAAGTGACGTAAGACCAATTACTTTTCGATACCCAAGTGAAAACCGCTCGAAATGCACTAGTAGTGCAAATACTAGTAACAACGTTGCAGGGCTTCTGAGATCTACAGTTTTCACCATGCTAGCATCTATTTGTTAGGACTCTCACACAATTTACCTAATTTTCTTTCAGGCAAAAAGGCAAAGAAACCAAAGGGAGTAGCCCCACAGTTTACGCAGCCGTTAAAGGCAATAGAGGTTGTGAAGGGTAACCCTGTGAGATTAAAATGTCGCATGACGGGCACGCCCGAACCAACAGCAGAATGGTTTAAAAACGGAACACCAGTTCAGCTTAGTCGAAGGATCAAAGCTGATATCATAGGCGACATGTGCCAGCTGTCATTCACTGAAACGAACACAGATGACAGTGGAGACTACAAATGTGTGGTTAAAAACGATCTCGGATCAGCGTCTACTGAAGGAGAACTTCTCGTAACTAAACCCATTGTGGCGCCCGAATTTAACGAAAAACTGAAAAGTATGGAAGTCAGCGAAGGCGAGCCAGCTCAGTTTGATGTGCGAGTCTCTGGAAATCCCGAGCCAAACATCGCATGGTTCCGTGGAACTCAAGCAATCAAAAACGAAGGAAGATTTACGGTTAAAACTGGGGAAGGAGATGAACAACACTCTTTGATTATCGATGAAACAACTTTAGACGATGCTGGGACTTACAAATGTGTTGCTTCTAACGAGGCAGGAAAAGCAACCTGCCGTGGAGAATTAGACGTTAATGAAAAACTAACAGCTCCAGAATTTACTGATGAACTCAGTGAAGCTCCTATAAAATTTAAAGAAGGAGACGAGGTTTCTTTAGAGGTCACAATTCGAGGAAAACCTGCTCCAGACGTCCAGTGGTACAAAGATGAACTTAATGTGAGAAAGTCGTCGAATATTACCACACTGGTTAAAGGAGATAAATACACACTTCTAATTTATAGCGCCAAACCGGCTGATTCTGGAGTGTACAAGTGCGAGGCGAAAAGTAAAATGGGATCAGCAACGCGGACGTTTACGACTGAAATAGAAGGTAAGCAAGAGAAGAGACTTATGTAGTTTGAACGTAAGAGAGCCTTTTTCAAATTGGTTGGATAATCAAATGTTGACGAGTGAAAGAAGGAAATAATTTCACGCGCGTTTTGTCAAAATTCTTGTAACTTTTAAACTCTTGACAAAACGTTAGTGAAATTATCTCCTTATTTTACGAGTACACCATTTGATTACCTTTCAATATCATTGGTGACAAATAACGCTCACAATCGCGGGCTTTTGCCTTGTTTATTGTATCGAGAAATTTCGCGCCAAACGTTGCCATGGCGATTGTGTAATTTTGAGTTAAGGAGTACTTTGTCACCCATGATATTAGTCATATTATGTGTGAAATTTCCTGACTAAATGCTTTTGACATACTGATGATTCTTTCTGGAAGTGTTGCAATACTCGGGAAATTATTTTCGTTTAATAAACGTACATCGTAGGCTATATAGCGTCAGTGTGGGTACCATCTGGCTCTGTTTATTCTTAGTTACATAATACTGTTCCTGATTCATCCTACGTTGTCTGGTGTTTGGCCAGATAGAAGATAATTTATGTCAATTGCGTTATGTGTTCTACTCTTTAAAACAGCTAAGAAACCTAAAGGAACGTCACCAGAGTTTTTCAAGCCTCTCAGGAAAGTAGAAGTAGTTGAAGGTAGTGCAGCCAAGTTAGAATGTTGGGTTCATGGAAAACCAGAGCCTAGCATTGAATGGTTTAAGGACGATGAACCCGTGAAATCAAGCAAACGAATCAAGACTTATTTCGACTCTGAAGTCTGCAGACTGACAATTTCTGACACTGTTGCTGACGACGAAGGCGAGTATAAATGTGTGGCGACAAATGAACATGGTACTGCCTCTTGTTCAGCAGAGCTTCTTGTAAATGAAGCCATTGTCATGCCGGAGTTTAAAGAGAAGATGAAACACATTGAAGTTATGGAGGGCGATACGGTGCGCTTTGATGTCCAGGTGTTGGGTAACCCAAAACCTGTAACTGAATGGTCAAAGGGTGGAAAAGTCATCACTGACGGAGGTAGGTTTAAAACGGTACAGTCCGACGACGGAGATTCACATTCGCTTTTAATTGAGAATGTGTCGATGGATGACTTCGGAAGCTACAAGTGCGTGGCGTCAAACGAGGCTGGAAGAATGCAGTGTTCTGTTCGACTTGAAGTAAAAGAGAGACAAATTGCGCCAGAGTTCTCTGATGAATACGGCGATTTACCCATAGAGATTAACGAAGGCGACGAACTTAAGATTAATGTTACTATTCAAGGGAATCCGAGACCAGACGTGGAATGGTACAAGGATGATAGACTGTTAAAAAGAACTAGTCGCGTGAACTTATCAGCTCGAGGAAATAAATTTGGTGTTACAATCTTTTCTGTTGTCCCTGAAGACTCGGGAGTTTACAAGTGTGTTGCAAAGAGTGCTGCAGGTACAACGACAAAGACCTTCCAAGTTAATATCGAAGGTAAGTTATCTTCTGTTTGTCTTGTGTTGACGAGAGTTTTAATGTCCTGCTTGATTAGCTTGTTCACATACAATTGCTCTTTGTTGAGTTAAAGATATTTGCGATGTATCGTAACTTAGGAGAGGTTTGAGAACCTGGTCTCAAGTCTCTGTCCTTATCTCGTGTTGTTTGGCAAAGTACTTTTCCCACGGTACCCAGGTGGTTTGAATGAGTATTTGTGAATTAAATCACGGACAAAAATGTCGACCTATGATGGATGAAGGGCTTATCAGGAGGGAGGTGATACTCTTAAGGTTCATCGTGCTACAGAAAGCGAAACAGAGTTCTAGTAGTTGTGGGCTACTAGACCCAATGACTTACCTTCCTTTTAAAAGAAAAACACAGATCTGAAGACAGAATGTTTATTTATTTTGTAGGCAAGAAACCTGCACCAAAATTCACTCAACCTTTAGAGGAAACACAAGCTACTGTTGGCGGTACAGCGACACTAAAATGTCGTCTAAATGCAACAGCTAAACCGAACATTGAATGGACCAAGAATGGCCGACCTATAGACGAAAGTCGAAGGGTTCAAATGGAGTCTGATGGAGAGCTGTGTTCTCTTGTTATCTCGGACGTCAGACCTGAAGACAGTGGGGAATACCAGTGCACAGCCAAGAACAAGATTGGAACAGCTTCATGCAGAACACGTCTTGTTGTAAGTGAATCCGCGAGTAAACCGGAGTTTAAGACAAGGATTGAGGATGTGGAAATTGTGGAGGGCGATGAAGCGGTGTTTGAAGTTTCGGTTACCGCCAAACCCTCACCCGAAGTACAATGGTACTTGAGAAAAATGCTGTTAAAGAACGAAGGGAAGTACACCATAGATGAAGACTCCGAAAGGCAGAGGTATTCGCTTACTGTTGGTGACTGCCGACGAGAAGACAGTGGCCAATACAGGTGTGAAGTGAGAAACACTGCAGGTGAAGTCACTTGCGCAGCAGAGCTTAAGGTCAGTGACAAACAATTTGCTCCCACGTTTGTCCAAGGTACGGAAGAGCAGCTGTTTGAGGTGTGGGAGGGTGCCCCGGTGAAGCTCGTTGTTCAAGCGAAAGGCAAACCTACGCCGCAAGTTGAGTGGTTTAAAGAAAATCGTCTTGCTAGGCGAGTGAAGCGAGTCGAGCTACAGATGGAGGGAGACAAAAACATTCTGTTGATTCCCAAGGCGGTGCCGGAAGATTCAGGAAATTACCGAGTTGAGGCTACAAACCCTGCTGGGACAGCTGTGAAGCCATTCATTGTCAAAGTCAATGGTAGGTTTCTTGGCTTAGGGGAGCTTAGTAACGGAATTTTGAGTTATTTTGACCACGACGTACAAAAGTACCCTTAAATTGAAGAAAATCTGAAAATAATAGTTTACAAAGATAGAATAACACCAACGAAATAATATTAAACCATGAAGGAACAAGGATGGTTAAGGATTGAAAAGATTATCACGGATTACACAACGACGAACTTGATAATTTTAAGCTAGACTTTCAAGGTGCGCAAACCGTGATATAGCTCCTTAAACGTTCTCTAATCTACACGAGTAAGAAAAAACAACTTCGATGTACAGAAAATCGCACTTCGTTTTTCTCGGAAAGACAAAAAGCAGCTTATGTTTAAATAGGGCTTTATTGAACTTAGTTGCCTTGAGGAAAAAGGCCGCAAGTTTAGCCTGCCCATAACATCTTTTTACAAATTGTAACGGTTGAGTTTTCGCAAATGAAATTTTGCTTCTTTTTAATTCACAGCTCAGAAGCTTGTATTGAGACGTGAACCGGTTCCTGCTGGGGCTGTGAAACCCGAGTTCATCCAAAGAATCCAGGACGTCGAGATCGTAGAAGGAAGTGCTGCTAAGTTTGATGTTCGTGTGAAAGGTAATTCTTCTTTAATAAGTAGATTTTACTTTTCTCAGTATGCTTGTGTGAACAAGAACAAGAAAAAAGTGCACTGTACGGACTATTTTACGGAGGTTCGTTTGAGAATGTTGGTCTGAAACTTTAATTTGAGTGCAGTGTTCATTCGGGTATTGTTAAAACAATGTATCTGAAATTCCCACTTGGGAAAAAGTGGTAAACAATGTGCTAGTGATATGGCAGCAGGAGCAACAGCAGAGTCATAGGTGAAAGTAGCAGCAACAAAAGCGAATTTTCACAGGTTTCAACTTGGGAACAGTCGGTATAAAATCCATGTTCCAGTGAAGACTACTAGATCAAACAACAGCAATGATGGCAACACAAGCGTAGAAACACGGTCACCAATAAAATCGTCAAAGTTGTCACAATTATGTATTTAACCATGGAAAGATAAATTATGACTGCTTTGTTTGTTTGGAGTTTTTCTTTGTGACAGAAAGTTTTTTCCTTTGTGTATTTATCCAGGAACTCCCGAGCCCGAGGTTGACTGGTACAAGGACAACCGAGTGATCCGCGAGGGTGGACGGATCAAGTTCACATTTGAAGATGACGGCTTGTGTTCACTACTGATCAGAGAAGCAGAGCATTCTGACCGAGGACGCTACAAGTGTGTAGCAAGTAATCCAGCTGGAAAAGCTCAATGCAGCGCGGAGCTGTTCATAGAGAGTAAGTATCGTTTTGCCATGCCCTCTCTCCTAACCAAGCGCCAAAACCCATCTCGCCTATGGTACAAACAAAGAGAATTTGACCTTGTACGAAGGCGTTTTGTTTGATCATTTGCTTTATGGTGAATGACAAACTTGAGAGATTAGTAGGCTATATTTTTATGGGAGCCATCCGAGGACAGATTCCTTAATCTGCTTTGTGATTACAAACGGTAACGTCATTTAAACGCCGTCCCGCGATTAACTGCGGTTTCAAATAGACGCCATGTTCACAACACCGAGTTGAAGCAAACATCCATGGCGTGTAGTCGAGAAAATACGGTATATTTCCCAGCTCAAACTTTATACTCTACTTAGTCATGCTGTCATAACGAGTATATAGATTTAGCATATAAATTTAATTTCCTTTATTTCCTTCTTGTTTTACAGGTCATGGTTTCGATTCTGCAAGTGGGTCAGAATATGAGAGGCGTCTTTCTCGGTAAGTGAATATTTAAATTTCGTTGAATAATGTAGCAGTTAATTCTCTTCATTCTCCTTTGTTTTCAAAGCACGAAAACGGTCAGTTGAATGAAACATGACTTACTATAAACGGGAAAGTTTTGTTATTTTGTGGAAACGAAACAACTGTATATTCATTGCAAATGCTCTTTTTGTTGCCAGTGAGTCGACATTTGACATGCTGTCAGATGACACTGAAGATGAAGTCGACGCCGAATCCTCTGGCCCACCCAAGCTCCCCCCGGACATCACGCTTGTGTTACGCAACCGTGACGTAAAGGAAGGTGGCGTGACAAAGTTTGCGTGTCGCGTGGTGAGCAGTAGCGCCTTGACAGCTGAGTGGTACAAAGATGAAAAACTTGTCAGTAAATGGCCTCGTTTTACCTCTGAACGTGACGAGGATCTTTTTGCTCTGACCATCTCGGACGCCAAGAGGACAGATGCAGGGCACATTCGATTTGTGGCACGAAATGAGTTTGGTCAGGTGGAGAGCAATGCTTACCTCAATGTTGAACGTGAGTAAAACCAACCTTAATTGTTAGTCTCAAACAATGCGACATCGTGGTTTTATCTTTTAAATCTGTGGATGAAAACCTAGTGTGTGACCATTCAAGTGAAGCTATCGAGCAGTCCTTTCATGTGCTACTGTTTATTATGCCGTACATGGTGGTTCTAACTTTTTAGTCTGTGGATGAAACCCTAGTGTGAAAGCTACTGAGCAGTTCTTTCATGTGGTACTGTTTATTATCCTGTACAAGGTGGTTGTAACTTTTAAGTCTGTGGATGTAACCCCCGTGTGTGACCATTCTAATGAAAGCTTTTGAGCATTACTTCCATGCGGTGATATTCATTTTAGAGTGTTTTACGAATTCAATTTTGACATTTTGAACAAAAATTGTTCTTTTTCCAGCTGATATGGAGCCCGAGTTTGAAGGAACAACACCAAAGTTTACCCAGAAGCTCCAAGACGTCGACGCAGTATCTGGGAAAACCGCGAGATTGGAGTGCCGTGTAATTGGCGACCCTCGCCCAGACATCCGGTGGTACAGAGAAAACGAACCCCTGCTTGAGGGCGGAAGATACAAGTTTGAGGATGATGATGACTGGCAGGTGCTTGTTATTGATGACGTCTGCGGAAGTGACGAAGGCTTGTATAAGTGCGTGGCTAGGAACAGCGCCGGCAAGGCACACTGCTCAGCGGATTTGTTTGTATTGCGTAAGTAACTTTTGGCTAAAAACTTCAAAATATAACAGACGCTAAGATGACATGTAAAAATAGACAAAGTATTCACTGGATAGCATTTAGCTTATCTCAATTTCTGTTTGGTTTGGGTTCTTGAAAACTAGATCAGCTATGATTAGAGGTCATCACCTGTTCGGATCCGAAAGAGAGATGTGGGGAGGGGATGTTTTTCGTGTGTGTGTTTGTTCTTCAACTATATGGGAATGATTGTCGATTCTCTATCTATTCAGATATTGCATGAGCCTTTTATGTCTTTTAAAATCGTTCGTATCATATCCGCATTATCTTCACAAGCCAGCGAACGCAGGCAGATTTCTCCCTGTTGTTTTGTTGGCACTTGTTTCAAATTGTATAATTATAATTTTTGTTTTATTATTTTCTTTGTTACAGAAACAGAAGACGAGGAAAGTGAGTCTGCTGGTGAACCGGAATCGGAAGAAGAGAAGTAAGTGTCAGAAGGAATATTGCCAATTTGAGAAGCCTGTTTAAAAGTATTATTTCATAATGAGAGAATGGAAGAACAAAAAACGGAAGCGAAGTCTGTGATGTCTTATTTTATAGGACTCGAAACTCCAGGGAAGAGAACTATTTGTTTTGAAACAAAGAACATTACTTTGGAAAGAGCGCTTGAACGTCTCGAGAAAAAAAGTTTCGATTATAGGGCGAAATTCTGCCAAAGATGGTTGTAGAAATTGTATGATAACTAGTAAGGAAAATTTGGATGATCTTCGTATGATTTCAATTTTCAATTTTTGTTTTCGCTTTCAGGACAAAACCACCCGGGGATTCGAAGAAACCACTTCCAGTTATCGAGACGTCTATTGCCCCTGCAACTGCTCAAGTAGAGAAATCAGAGCCACCGCCGAAACCAGCGCCAAAACCTCAACCTAAAGCAGAACCAAAAGCCAAGCCTGAGCCTGCAAAACCAAAAGAACGCCTTCGAGAACCAGAGTTTATCCTCAAACTGCGAGACAGGTCAGCGGTTGAAGGAAGTTCGGTGCGCTTAGCATGCCGGGCGATGGGAACGCCGGAACCTGGGTTCCAGTGGTTCAAGGATGATAAGCCAATCAGCGCTGGAGGGCGGTTTGACATCAGCCAATCAGTGAGCGGGTTTACACTTGTAATAAAAGACTGTGAGGTAGAGGACGCGGGAGAATACAAATGCGAAGCCTCGAACAAGGCGGGCAGCGTCAGCACTGCGTGTAAAATCACTGTGACAGGTTAGATTGAGAGTTCAACTTTTATGTTGAAATATGTCACCAGTAAGAAAATCACATCCAACACAATGTTGAGGCAACCGATTGTCTTCTTTTCTGAACTGTGAAGGCAGTCTTCCTCCTCTTTCTCCGTCTCTATAATATGCCAAAAATCGTCGAAAATTTGGTTCGAGGGAAGGGTGGAAAGATTCTTTAACATGAACATAGCAGTCACTTTAAAGGAGCACAGTCATGGTATTTTGAATAATTTTGGCCACGCATATAACTACTGTTAAATTGAAGGAAACCTGAAAGTAATAGTTTACTAAGATTGAAAAACACTAAAGAGATAATGATAAACCATAAAGGAAGGATGATTAAGGATGGAGAAGATTGACAGATTACCGACGACGAACTTGAAAAATTTAGGCTAAACTTTTCAAGATGTGCTTGACAAGATTACGTGACAAACCACTAAAGAGAACTCTTTTTCAAACTTCAGGACTTTCCAAACCTCGTCAAGAGGTAACGGTCCGCCCAGACTTCGAGCAAAAGTTTACAGACACAACAGTCACGGACGGTGAGGAGGTGAAGTTGACAGTTAAGGTGTCCGGAACCCCTGTCCCGGATGTAGAATGGCAGAAAGGAGGCAAACCAATCAGAGATGGACGTCGAGTTAAGATTGACAAGAACAAAGATGGCGTGCATGTACTTCGTATTCCACGTGTAGAAACCGCTGACCAGGGAGAGTACTCTTGCATTGCTAAGAACAAAGCTGGAAAAGCTACTTGTTCTGCTAAGCTGACTGTTCAAGGTAGTTTCGGCTTCTTACGTGCTTTATGGCTGTCTCATTTATGGAAAGGATAGTAAATGACGTTTTGTGTTAGATATGTTATTTACAAGTGCAAGTTAAATTTTGTGTTCTCTCCCATTTCGATTCTGATTTAAATTAGTTCGTTGGCTCGTTCGTTCGTTCAGCGGTTTGGCAGTCTGTCTGTCTTTCTCACTGTCTGTCTGTCTGTCTATCCAATAATCAACGAACCTGTTGGTTTCATTGTTTTCTTGGCTTACTGCAACATTTGGGTTTGGTTAAGTTTTATGACCAATATGTGACTTATGTCTTTACCGCTTTGTTTCTTTGCAGCTCCTAAGCCAGAAATTAAGGAAGGTGTCATGTCGCTGTAAGTCAATTTACTTTTTAAATTTCCACTTTATAGGGTCAGGATTTAGGTCAAGCTGATTTTTTTTCCAGTGATTTCTTTCTACATCGTCAAGTTACCAGCTAATCACACTAATTACCTGTTGATATTTTCGACGTCTAGTCCTAAGATGCCAGTAGAAGAAACAGTGACACTGGCCACAGACATACCAGTGTCTCGTGCCCCTGACCTCGAAGATGGTCCCCCTGAGACTCCGCCCAAGTTCGTCCGCACCATGAAGAAAGCGGAAGTCATTGAAGGAAGCGCGGCAAAGTTTGATGTCAAACTCACCGGAAGCCCAGAACCGGAAGTACGATGGTTAAAGGATGATAAACCTCTTACGGAGGGCCGGAAGTTCCGGTTTGACGAAGATGATGACGGAGTGTTCTCTCTGTTTGTGAATGATGTGGTGGCTGATGACGAAGGAGTTTACAAATGTGAAGCGTCAAACATCAAAGGAGAGGTTTCTTGCACTGCAGTGCTTGAAGTAGAAGGTCAGTTGCTTTGTTGTTTCGGTTCTACGTAGCACAATGACTTGAAGGAGCTCAGTCACAGTATTTTAAGTTATTTTGGCCACGTACAAAATTACTGTTAAATTGAAGGAAACCTGAAAATAGTAGTTAAGTAAGATAAAAAAATACCCAAGGGATAATAATAAACAATAAAGGAACAAGGATGGTTAAGGATGGAGGAGATTAACAAGGATTACAAACGACGAACATTAAAAATTTAGGCCTTAACTCTTCAAGATGCGCAACCGTAACGTAACTCCTTTAAAGTAAAGAGCCCTACACTGTCAAAGGAAAATGTGCAATTTCCGGTCCTCCCTGATGAGGATTTGACCAAAAATTGAAGCCACGTGGATGATGTGTTCTCAAGGGATCTATGCCTCGGTTGGTGTCTTGAGAGAAAAAAAGCTCGTGAAGAGAGCTGTCATGACGCTAAGAGATTCTCTTTATTTTATTCAGGCCTCGAAGAGTCAACCGAGGAAGAAAGGGAAGAAACGTCCGAAGATGAGGTACCAGCAAAGAAAGAACCTCCTGCCAAGTAAGATACGGGTCTTATTTTCTTTAGATATCAGTGTTATTTCGTGTAGTTATGACTTCGATATTGCTGCTTTTGGGCCGTTTGTTCAGCAATTAATTTCCAGAAATTTACGCGGGGTTCTGTGTCTGCTAAGTTCTAGGATTGGTTCCAGAATTTGTCATAAAACCATCTTACTGATCAGAACATTACAACGTGCTTTTCATTAACCGATCAGTGGCAAAAGCAAAACCAAAATATTTTCCCCCTACCTCCACCGTTTTCACGCTTTTGCTTTGAATTGTGATTAGTTCGTGGCGTAATTTCCTTTTTTTTTTCTTGTCGTTGACTTATTTCAAATACTTAGATTTGGTTACTTTACCAAGGTCAATAAAAGACTCAGTTATAAATCTGTCCATATTCACTGCTTATTGTTTATTTTGTTTCCAGAGCACCCCCTCCAGCACCTAAACCGAAGCCTGCCGCGAAATCAGGTCAGTAATGAAAATGATCAAGTCCATTTTCTCTTTACAGTATTTATCCATTTTCCATAAAGTACCTAACGAGAATACAGCAGTTAGATCATTACCTGGAGGAAGTTGTCTTGATTCGTCGCAAAATTCTTAAAGATATCATAAAAGACAACAAAGTTTTAACTGATTTTCTTCGTAGCTCTTTCTCGCATCTGTTGCTCGAGTTTCTAAAATAGTTCAGTTTTGTGTGCCTGGTCTTGGGCTTAAAATATTACGACCTGACAAGGCTTTCCCAAATCTTTATATAAAGTGCGCTGAAAGCTGAGGTTTGTATCATTTCTTTACCCTCAGTTCCAAAACCGGTTTTCTCGTCGGAGCTTCAGGACAAACAAGTTAAAGAAAGCGACAACCTCACGCTAGACGTCCGAGTACCAGCCGAGTGCAAGGCCGAGGTCACGTGGTTCAAAGACGACCATGCTCTTAAAGAGGATCATCATATAACCATCATTTCCGCCGGTGAAATGCACGCTGTCAATATCTTCAACGTGACAGTCAAGGACGAGGCGGTGTACCGCTGTGTCGCTACGAATGCTGCGGGATCAGTTTCTACTGATTGTGAAGTTCTTGTCGAAGGTACGAGAAAGTTATTTTTGACTTCGTTCGGAAATGAAACTAGTTGTGGTAGAAAAAGAAATCATGAGAAATAACAGAAGGGTTGTTTGCTTTTATCTTTACAGAGAAAGTCAAAGTTCCTCAAACAGTCATGAACCGTGGGTAAGTACTTGTTGTTTTTGTGCTATTATTTTTGTTGTGGTTATTATTTTTTTTTTGAGGTATTCCTATTACATATTGATGCTGACTTAACTACACCTTATAAAATCTGTTTGATCACTAATGTGCATCAAATCGCTCAAATATTGAAAGCTGTTTTCATTTGCTGTTTCGGTGCGTGGTAAAAACCCTTGTGAACTGCACAATGACACCATAAGTAAAGCTGAAATTTCGAAGCGTGTTACCCCGTAAGTAATTTTTGTTGTTGTTGTTGCTGAGGTTGTGGAAACAACGAAAATACAAAACACACGGTGTAGATTTTGTATGGAGCAGTCCTTGTGCTTAAATGTCGTTGGTTATCACAGCAAATTCTTAGATTTGCCCGGAGCACTGTTGTGTTGCTTCGAACATGATCAGTAAGTTACTTTGGGCCACACTCCGTATACGGTCTTCCAAAAATTTAGAAGACCTGTGTACAACATTTGCTAACCCCTTCGCATTGGATTTAATTTTGCAGCCGTCTTTCTCAAATGGCACCGGAATTTGTTCAAGAATGCACCGACCTGAGTGTGGTGAAACATTCCACTGCACAGCTAGAAGTGATAGCCGCTGGCAGCCAACCACTGCAGATTCGCTGGTTCAAAGACGACGAGCCCATAAAGTACGGAAAACGCTTGAAAATGTCGTCCGACGGAGAGCATTGCTCGTTAAAGATTTCTCCGGTGGAAACTTCAGATCAGGGGATGTACAAATGCGTGATATCTAACAAGGCTGGGACACAGTCTTGCGAGGCAAAGATAACAGTAGAAGGTTAGTGCAAGTTTTCAGAGTTGTAACAGTGATGCAGCAAATTGCCTCCAAGTCATAGGAATATTTACCATACGGAGCTGCGTCACGGTTTGCACATCCTCAAAAGTTTAGCCTACATTTTTCAAGTTCGTCGTTTGTAATCCGTGTTGGTCTTCTCCATCCTTAACCATCCTTGTTCCTTCATCGTTTATTACTATCTCTTTGGTTTTTTTATATCTTAGGAATCTATTATTTTCAGGTTTCCTTCAATTTAAGGCAATTTTGTACGTGGCCAAAATGACTTAAAATACTCTGATTGAACTTCTTTAAATGTTTGACATTTTTCAGAATCAGTCGAAGTCGCCGAAAGTGCCGACGGCGCTACCCCAGGCTCTCCGGTCACGAAACTCCCGTCCAAGCAAAGAAGTGGTGCCAAGCCGACCATAGTGACTCCTCTGGAAAACATCGAAGTCAATGATGGCGAAAATGTCGCGTTGCAGGTAAACATTAAAAGAGTAGGTAACTTTCAAGTTGTTAGTTAAGGTGTTCTATCCTATCCTGTCTCTTCCCGAGAACTGGGAACTGTTCGCTGTTTTTAACCTTGCTCATTGCATATGCCATGTTGTCTTTGAGGAGAGCAATTTTCTCATTGACGTACTGTTTTCTGTTTAGGTGACTTCCGGTCCAGAACCCATCGACAACATTGAATGGTTTAAGGACAATGACCTGATACGCTCACGTCCTCGATTCACGCAGTCTTCACAGGGCTCAGCACACAACCTCGACATTCAGGCAGTAACTTGTGACGACGAAGGCATCTATAAGTGCGTGTTGCTTAATAACTGGGGCATTGCGTCTTGTTCGGCTGAGGTGTTGGTAGAAGGTAGGTGATTCTTGGTTACGCTCGAGATACTCCTGACTATGTTTCATTCATATTCTGTCACTCTTTTTGAGATGAATGTTTTACATCCAGGTGCTTTTCTGAGATATTCACTTTCTTAAGAACTGCTTGACGCGGAGTGCTTATAGACTGGGGAAAAAGTCAACTGTTCAAGTTGAAAAGAGCTTTGTGTTCATATACTAAGCCGTGGTTGGAAACAGAGACGTCAAAATAACATTTTTACTAGTTTAAGTAATCACGAAACTAGCGACGCCGTTTCAGGTTGGAAAAGATTCAGATAGAACATGAAAGATTAACTTGAAAATTTAACCTCAATTTGCGTCACTGGAGACTTCCAAGCTACTAATGTTCTCCCACCGTAGTGATGTCTTAATGTATGTTGACGTAATTTCTTCAGTGTTGGCCATGCTCTATTGGGGTAAAGTCCTTGTTACGCTAAAGATGATTCTCCTTACCACACAGGGCTGTAAGCTTGCGACTGCCGATAAATAACAGCGTAGGAGTACCTACTTACGATTAGAGTCGAAATTCACAGAGCGTTTTCTTTTACTTCAGTGAGCAAAAGAATAATAGCCTTGTCGTTTGACTATTTTGTTTTTATTTTGTTTAAGAATCAATGTCAGAGTCTTCATCCCAAGATGAAGAACAACTCGAAAAGATGAATGCCCGGATGGAGCGCCGGAGATCACGTGACAGCGTCTGCGCGCCAGAGTTCCAACAAGAGCTTAGCAACCGTGACGTCAAAGCTGGGGACACTGTTTACTTCACCGTCAAAACAACGGGCATCCCGGAACCGGAAGTCACGTGGTACAAACATGGTGAGTTACTGAAGGAGGACTCGCGATTGAAGTTTATCAAAGATTCGCAGACTGGAAACTACTCACTGCTGATCAACAAAGCGACCGTGGAGGACCAGGGCGAGTATCGTTGCGTGGCGTCCAACATGGGAGGTTCAGTAGCTTGCCAAGCAAAACTCTCGGTTGAAGGTAAGGAAAATAATGATTATGGCGCTTGTAACAACTAATGCACGAGGAAGACGGACAGCCTGACTTGGCCAAATGGCTGTCTAGATGTTCAGTAGAATAGGCCATTTCCGAGTTGGCTTTTGCCTCTTTGTCAAAACAAACCATTCATCTGAAAATGAGTTCTGCCTACAGGTTCAGTCATTTTGATGTAAGTCAAACTCATTTTCATATGTAAGGTTTTTCACGAGGACTCGAGTCGTTTTGAAACAGAGGCACAAGGTAACTCGGAAATGGCCTATTCGGCATATCTGTGGATAAGTAGCAGAGTTAAGAGTTTTCGGGGAAATTTCTCCCAAAATTTGGCTGAAGGTAGTGTGTTTACAGTGGCCTGATTCTGATGTTCGTTGCATCGGAATAACGGACGAACATCGGAGAAAAACCGAACCTATGTTCGGAATCCGAGAAAGCTAGTAAACCCGAGCGTGCGCTGTTCCTTACCTGTAACAATCATTTTCATCCCAGCAGCGCTAAAAACTGAAGGAGGCGAAGCACCGTCATTCACGGCTCCGTTGAGAGATCGTTCCATCGAAGACGGTAGTGCAGCAAGGTTTGATGTGCGCGTGCGCGGAAAGCCAACCCCGGCAGTCACGTGGTACAAAGGTGACGAAGAGATCACTGACGAACAGTTCCCGCATATCAAAGTTTTCCAAGAAGAAAACCTGTATTCCATTTTGATAACTGAAGGAAAGGTCGATGATGCTGGACAATACAAAGTGGTAGCTAAAAATGACCTTGGAGAGGTGTCTTCTACCTCAAATCTCTTTGTAGAAGGTGCGTAGTTAGAACATTTTTATTTTATTGGAAATCTATTGTGCGTATTGAGTAACTGTAACTTAGGATAGCAAGGGTAATAGACACACTGCTGTTAGACTCCCGGCATGGTGAATCGAACGTGCGGAAAACGAACTCAATCAAACTCCATCTCTGGATTTCGTTCGATTGAGTTCGGAAATCAAACGTTCGATTGTTCGATTATTTCTGTGTGACTTCGATTTTGTTCGATTGCCAAACTGTTGATATGCAGTTCGACAGGGTTTGATTGACTATGCCGGGTAATTAAACTGAATATCGCTTTAAAAACTTCTGCAACGTGGCTGAAGAAGATTCTAATCTCGAAACAAATGAAACAGAAAAATTGAGAAGTGAATTAAACAAATCAAACTGATGTGAACTTTTTCAGCTTGTGTCTCGCGTCCCCCCCCCCCCCCCCCCCTCATTGTTGGGAAATTTTCGATCACTTATGATTGCATAAGAAAATATTCGTCGCTTTTCTCTTCTAGGAACGGATCAAAGGCCACTGCTTTACAGTGGAAAACCTCCTCGTAAGAGTTCAGGACTATCAAGAGTGGAGGAGGTATATTTTTGTGTTGTAATGTTTGAGGTTTTAAGCTACATTACGTGCCCTAAAGGATTTTTTCAGGGATTTTCTTGTGGTGTCGTTACATTTTCCTTTACGTCGTTCTCAGGTCCTCACGCTCAAACTGTACACGGCCATTGAAGACTTCTATTCGGAGGAAACTGGAAACAAATTCCTCAAGAAGGGCGACAAGGTCGAAGTGCTGGATACTAGTCGACCTGAGTTCTGGTTGGTCAGAAGAGTATCACGTGGTTCAGAGATCGGATTTGTACGTCACACTTGTCTGAAGAAAGATGACGACGGGTAAGTAAGAGTTTACTGAGGTTATGTTGCGGTACAAATCTTCTTAATTTATCGAACATCTTAGCCGCCATAAAGTTCACACTTCTACAAATTTGGTATCAAAATAGGCACGCTTACTACAGTGTTTCACCACGTGCTTCCTGGCGCCAAGTTTTTTTTATTACTTATATCTAATAAATAGCAGTAATCAAAGATTTTGAGAGTGGGTTCGATGCTTCTACTTTACTACCTTGAACGATTTCATCAGCTGACTTTCAAATCAAGCCTATTGCTGAAATCAACATTTTTAGATCAACAACCGACATTTTGCTGACAGATATAACATAATGAAAGATTCGAGTATTTTCCTGTGTATATGGTTAGCACCGAGAGGTCCCCGATATAAACTACGATTTGTTGATATGTTACATGACAGCGCCAGTTTCCGTAGACTCAAATAGAACTAAAATGTCTACATTTGCCTTCAAACTCCATTATAAATTGTGAGTACAAATAAATGGTTGTTGTTGTTGTTGTTGACGATGTCTTGTGATCGGGTTTTTGCAATGCCCTTGCTCACCAGTTATGATTATGCTCATACCCATGCTTATTACTATTATTTTTTTTTTCAGCGATGAAACTGCAGACATACCGACGCAAGTAAGTCTATTTGTGGTCTCTAGGACAACAGTGTAAAAATGTGTCCTTTTCCCTTCGCGCTTGAATCTCAGTTAATATTTCCTTTCTCGTCGACATTTTCAAGTATTTGTTTTGGTTTTGCAGGGAGAGAAAATAAGATTTGTGTGTATCACCAACTACAAACCTAAGGCTCCTGGTGAGGTATCCGCGAATGAAGGAGACACAATAGAGGTCCTTGACAACATAGGCTCGGAGAGTTCAATGGTCTGTGTTATTACCACTGGAGCAGTCGGGTGGTTGCCGCGGGTCTTTATCATCAGGGCCCCGGAGGAGGATGTGAAGAAGGCTCCGAAAACTGCTAAAGGCAAAGAAAGGGAGGCAATCCATCAGCGAGAGTAAGTGTCCCAATAAATTCTCAGGTCCAATTGAGAATTTTGAACCAAATCGTCGGCAAACAATATTTCTTTTCAGTCTTACGCTCTTACCAGAAAACACCATTGTCTGTTATCCTTTGGTTGTTATAACGTGTGCATGTCTTATGTGTTTATGATACTATACTAAATGTTTTAATTCAGGCTCAGGACGAAATCACTAACACGAGATTTATTCCTGTAGATTCGTGTTGAACGAGATGATTGAATCTGAGCGACAATACGTCAATGATCTCCGCACAGTTGTTGAGGTAACCAATTTTCTCAAGTACGCTTTTATGCACGAAACGTCAATAAAAGAACGTCTTTGTGACTATAGCTGTTTAAAAGTGAGTGTTGCAGTGATCTTAAGGTTCGCTCATTGAAATTTATTGAGGCCCATTGCACTTTGCTGTGCTGCAAATTGTTGCAGTGCCTTGACAAATTCTGAAGCTTGGGCAAACTGTGATGGTAACCATTGTTAAACTTCGATAACAAGAGGAACACTGGTTTGTGAACATCGCAAGCTTTGCTTACGACTCTAAAATCCACGGAAGAGCTTTATTGATTGACCGAATTGTCATTTATGTTTCTTGGCAGAGTCACTTAGCCGAGCTCGAGGCCGAAGACATCCCCGATGAAGTTGTTGAAGAAAAGGATGTCGTGTTTTCCAACATCAAGGATATCTACGGCTTTCACACAAGGTAATTGTCAAAACGAGATTGTGTTGTGACCTCGGTCCTATGATGTGTACGACTACGAAACGATCGTATAACGACTACAGTACGATTGTGCGACCTCGGTCCTACGAGGTTACTACTACGAAGCGATCGTACAACGACCACGGTACGATTGTAATATGAACGACGATACTTTGCGACTCTTCTGCGGGAAAAAGAACACAAGAGTCTGTACGCTGTTATTTACAGTTAATAATTGTAGTTGTCTGTTAGTGACGATCTATAAAGGGGTACATTGCTTTGTTTTTCCCCAGGCAATTCTTACATGAACTCGAGGCATGCGCAAAGAATCCAGATGACGTACCAAAAGTTATTCTGAGACACGTAAGTGATAATTGACGTGGCATATCTCAGAAATGAAAAATGTTTCTTTGAAAGAAATATTCTTGCATCTGTAGATGAATCTCTTTACTTGTGTTACAAAGTTATTAGGATAATCATGCATGCTTGATTATTCTTTCACGTTGATCCTTTGAGTTAGCTTTAGGCAGCTCTTGCGCTGGACATGTTTTTTCATTTGCTTTTATTAGAAACCCAAATTTGAGATGTACGTCAAGTTCCTTGAGGGTAGATCGCTTGCCAACGAGAAGCTGGAAAACGAAGTCACGCGCGAATTTTGGACGGTTAGTCAAGCACTAGTGACACTCCTTGTTTAATTACTTTGTCTCCAACCAGTTGCTAAGCATCGGACTATTTTCTAAAATAACTGATAACTATGAGAAATCTTTGTGTATTTTACAGGAGTTTAAAGAAGACATGAAAGACGAGAATTCCCTGTCTGATTATCTAAAGAAACCATCGCAGCGACTGAATGAATACATCTTGCACCTCCAGGTTAGAGAAAGTAGACAATTCTCTTGTAAAGGTCCTACATGAATTGGCTTTCTTTTTAGTTTGTCACGGCCATTATATCCTTTCCCAGTTTTGATACGTCGTAAAGTTCTTTTTCTCTTGCGCATTTATACTTATTGGTTTCCAGTCGGAATACTCGTATTCGCTCCCTGCCACGGAATCTGGATAAACTCCAACTGCTTGGGACATTAAACCTGTGTTGTTTTTATTCTCCACTCTGATAGAGAGAGAATTTATAACAAGTCACAGCTTTTTCTAAGATCCCTCTGTTTTCCTTTTTTTCCCCCGCAGGAACTGCTTAAGTTCACAGTGCGCGCAAATCTGAAGCACTCCGACTATGAGGTAGGAACATTATAGAGTAAAGTACAACTCGCTAGACCCTTTCACAGTTTTCCTCTTCATCAGTCATAAGTGCGTTCGACCTCAGATATCTGTCTTCATATAGAACCACAAACAAACTGTTCCAAATACTTGTCAGAATTTTTCATCTCCTGATTGTCTTTATAAAGACACTCTGTAGACAGAAGAACCTACATCTGCCGTTTGCATCGTACAATTCAAACAACAAGAGGTATAATCTTACTGGTCATTGTTGTTTATATTCTTGCAATCTTTTTTTCAGGCGGCGCTTGAATTCTTGTCCAGTATCTCCCAGCGAGCTGATGAGGCAGCTCTGAAGTTCCATATCGAAGGATACAACGTGAGTAAACGAGTTGACACGAGACAGGGTGTTGAGGTACACACGTAGAGTTAGCCACCGTTAGCCAGTTTTCTTGGGCTTGAGTGGTTACTCTACGTTAAGATTTTGGTTCTACTCGACACGTTTGTTGATTTTTTTTGTCTCGGTTGGTCTTTCGGTCGGTTGTTTACTTAAAGGACTGACTGTCTGCCCAGATGCTTACTTGACTGAATGACCGACCGGCTGACTGAGCGACTGACAGACCGACAGACTGACCGACCGACCAACGTGCAGAGAGACGGACAGACAGCCAGACGGACGGACGGATGGACCAACCAATACCATACCTACCTGCCCACCTACTACCTTGCTACCTTACTTAAATTTTTGTTTATTTATTTACCGGTAGGGCGACGTTCCACTTGCAGATCTTGGAAGACTTATCCGCCAGGTAAGGCATATCGACCAGAAGGATTTTTGCACAAATTGAAAAACATGTATTGCAATAATGCGTTAAGATTTCTAGAAACCTCTTCTAGCCTATCTTTAGAGTACTCAAGTTGTACCTTTTCTTGTTTTGCAGGAACTGGTGTTGTTCTGGGAGGAGAAAGCACGTGGTAAAGGAAAAGAACGCGATTTGTTTTTGTTTGAGAAAGGAATCGTGAACACCAAGAGAAAAGAAGGTGGAAGAAAGTTCGTGTTTAAAAACATGCTGAAGGTATGAACTTCTTGTTCTCTTTTCAAACTGCAAAAGAATCCGATCCAAACTTGTCAATACAAGCCTGGCTTGTCTTATTTGTCATTATTTGTCACTCTCACTTCTTAGTGTCCTGTCATTTGTTGACTACTGTTCTGCAAAATCAAACCATGATTGTAGTGTTTTCTGTTGTCTAGCTATCATCTTAGCCTCCATGTTCATACTGCAATCCATTTCCATCCTCGTCATCGTTATTCATCCTCACTCCCTAATGGGTTCCTGTCATTTCTTCAGGTCTGTTCTACAAAATCAAACCATTATTGCAGGGTTTCCTTGTATCTCGCTATGATTGTTGCCTCCGTTCTCAACGTTGTCCATATTGCAATCCATTTCCATCCTCGTCATCGTTTGTCATCCTCACTCCCTGATGGGTTTCTGTCATTTAATGAGTACTGTTCTACAAAATCAAACCATTATTGTTGGGGTCCTGTGATATATGTATCTACTAACCGAATCTGTTAAAACTCATGTTAGTATACGCATGTAATGGTTTGGTGTGGATTGGTTGTGTTGCAGTTGACAAGTGGAAATGTTGGCCTGACGGAGAATGTTGAAAGTGAACCGCGTCAGTTCATGGTGTGGGTTGGTACCTCCATGACCAGTGCTCTTGTGCTTCACACCTTCGAGGTAAGAAAGTCAACCTGGTAAATATATTACCAGGGAAGGGTGGGAGGGAGGGAGCCGGGGAGGGAGGTTGGGTGGTTGGTGTGGGGCATCGAGAAAAATGGCATCAGTTTGGCGCTTTCGGAACTCCCTACCCAAGTGCAAGATGTGTCCTTTAGGTTTAACTGGAACTTCTAAATCATCTTGTAGACCTGCAAGGTAAGGTAGGACTTCATTTAGAAGGCTTGACAGTAACTAAAATTACTGCTGAACTTGTAGCCCTCGACCTGTGGCACTCTTGTCCACGGTAACGATAATCTTATTAACAGTGAAAACATAGTTTCAGGAGAAGCTAAATCTCGCAAATAGTTATGTTAGGATTTCAGTTTAAAATTGCTGAAGCGAAAACGTATGTTTGTTCGTGCAACATCAAAAGCAACTTTTCAGAACGAGATGATTTGCATCCCGTGATTGAATGTTCCTTTGCATTACTTAAGAATAATACTTGACTTTCTTTCTCTTCATCATTGTTATTCCAGACCAAGACCGAGTGGTCTAAGCAAGCGTGGGTTCGAGAGATCAAACGGCTGCTCAATTTAAGTGAAGGTGAGTTACAGCTTACAATCACAAGCCTTCTATATATTTGTTTTCTTTCTGTCGAGTGAATCTATTTGTTACTTTTATGCAGCTTTCTTCGAAAATGGCAAATGAGTTACGAAGAAGTTTGCTGCAAACGTTGCAGAAAGTGTAACCAGGATCTACTTGAAACCGACGTTAAATGGCGGCTGTGTAATGCATTTAGACCTTTGTCCGACTTGTCTGCTTAATATTCATCATGTTTCATGGTGCCATTTTATCCTTTCGTTTTACAGAATCGCCCGTCACTGCTGTTGCACCATCTCTTGTATTCGGTGAACTCTCAGTCGAAGTACCCAGCACTACATCGACTGAGACGAACCTGGTAACAACAGTCAAAGAAACTCTTACCAGTCTCTCGTACTCGCGCTTGATCGCTGAGGTAGAGAAACAGTACGTGGCTATCACGCCCCCAGACTCACCCGAACCCATGGGCCTGGTATGTTTTAATCATATTACGGCGTTAGTTATGTAGTGAACTCTTTTTAGTGTTGAGAGGGAGGCATACCCAATTCCGCTAGACACTTCTGTGATTCTTAAAATTTCAGAAATTAAAAGGGTATAAGTATGAAAATTTGTTAGAGATGAGTGAGTCCCTTCGAGGGAGGGGTCCACTTCAGAGAAGTGTTCATCTCAGAGAGATGTTTACTTACAGTAGCCTGTGAATGGGCTCCTGAGTGAGGTAGAGGACGAAACCAAAATTGGCGTGCGGAGCACAGCAAGACAGCGTCCTATCCCCCACTAATGAGCCTGATCACATGCCTTGCTGGAGCGTTCACATTAGTGAAGGTATCTGCCTCGGAGGTATCTACACCTTACGAGGCCGTCCATCTTAGATAAGTGTCGGCTGAGGGGGGCAGTTGGAGTGAAGGACTAATATTCGGGAGGGGCCTACACGATGTTTCACCTGCCTTACCTTTCACTACGTCCTCAGTTAAGCAGGAGGCTTATTCACCCTTCATGCCCTGGTGTAGCTCATTGTGTCCTTTTTAACCTTCATCCCTAGAACATACAACTTGGAGGCACCTACCGCTTGTCCGAAGAAACCCTGGAAAAAGAGACTCATGAACTAGTTATTGGCCGTGGAGAGCAAGTCCGCGTTCTCCGCTCGGGCCGAGATCTTTACTTCGTTCAGACGGTCAAGGATGGCGAAACCAAGGAGGGCTGGGTACCAGGAAGCTGGTTGCTTGAGAGAGGCTTGGAAGATCAGATCCCCAGTACAGAGGTCCAGGAAGAGCTAGAGGCTGGCTTAGATGAGGATATCCTACAGGATCTGAGCTCTGAAGCGTCTGAGCCGGAACTTCAGAGGCTTAAGGACACAGGAGAAGGTATATCTGGGTTTTGTACCATAGCTATTGGGGACATGCCTTAGACTACGAACAGTTCCTCTATTTTCTTAGTCTGGCGACTGTGACGCGAACAAACGTGCGAGAGGAAAGATGTCTGCGTTTCGTCGCTTTTCACGCGCGCCTCGTGAAAGTACTGGTCACACTAGGGTTTCATCCGCAGACTTAAAAGCTAGAACCACCTTGTACAGCATGTTAAACAGTACCACACACTAGGGTTTGATCCACATACAATAACATAATAATTTCTTAATAGTGCTTGTCAGTGCTACTCGACAGCTTTCATATTGAACTGATGGTCACACAGTAGTGCGGGTTTATCCCATGAAAGTCAGTACTTATCAAAACCACTTAAAAGATTTTGAAAATTACAAAAGCATAGATAGAGACATGGATCCTTCAATCGAGTTGCATTTTTTTTTCTTTCCATTCTGTCACAAAAGTTTTAAGAATTCTTTGTTGATCGTGAAAACGTGGTTACATGCCGCCAAAAAAAAAATCGCGAAATGTAACATAAGGCTGGCCTCACCCAAAGTACTCTGAATTTCTTTGTTTCGTATTTTGACACGGCAGTTAGTCAATGCAGATTCGTCACGGATGGTGCCCATGTAATCCTTGTTAATCTCTCTCAATCTTAACCATCCTTGATTTGTTTTTGTTTAGTGGTATCTCTTACGTATTTCTCTAAATTATTCAGTTATTCTTTTAAAGACTCTTTCGAATTGAAGGTGATTTTGTACATCGCGAAACATTACTAAAATATCGTGACATAGCATAGCTCTCAGGCTTCCTAAAGATAACTTTGACCCCCACACCTTCAAAATATATGGTGGATGTCCATGAATAAACACGATTCTTTTAAATTTAAAGTTTCTTTAAACGAATTAAATCCATTTTAATTCCTTGTCTTTATTCCAGTCACGCTCGTCAGAGTACTCTTTGTAAAAGGATTACAAATACATAATATTTAAAAACTTATATTGTCTTTTTACCATTTAATTGCAAGTACATTTTGATAATTTCATCTCTATTTGAAATGCTACATAATTACGTTTTAAGAAGATTATAAAACCTGAATTCGAATTTCGTTCTTGTCATTTCACGGTAACGGTGCATGGCTCTGGAGCAGCGGAAAATAACGGGGCAAAACGTTATTTAAACGGTTTCAACTGGTCGTGTTTTTCAGCGATAATTTGGCAATGGTTTTAGGCAATGTAAAACATCTTATCGAAAACAATAGTTTTTGTTGATAGCGCTGTTGTTCGTTGGTCGCGTTTCGTTGCTTCCTAATTAGTGAGAATATTAATTATGTAAATGTTGCTTCCATCTGCAAGTGATTTATGCAAAGGAATTCAAATCGTTCATCGCTGGGAATTATATATTTATACTGTAATATTCCTGAGGGTGTTATTTGATGCGAAGTGTGTTATTAGGAACCGCATAGTTCATTATTTCGGGCTATAGATCACTTGTTATCAACGTCAACTGTTTTTCAAATGTCTTCGCGATCACATATCTCTTCGTCTCGGACCTATGGGTCTTCAACAACTACTGGAAGTCGTTCATACGAGAGGACATCGCGAATTCGCGATCAGACGGCGAATGAGCGAAGCGAAGGACGATCTAGACGGCGAAGAGGTATAGCGAACTATATTTATGGTCTTCGAGAATTTGTTCACGATTTCTGTTGGTAATTAAGTATAGTTCTTCAATTTGAATCAGGTTTTCATGTTACTTTGGCCTTTAAATTTGCGTCAAGCTCGCATGCTCTTTGCTAGTATTGTATCCAATTTTGACAACACCAGTTTGGAACATTCTCGGCTCACATAATAATTCTGAAAGATATACACGCTAAATTCGTGTCCTTCAGCTATCGTTCGCGTTCATGTCGTTCTGTAAACAAAACTTTGCTATCGCGGTCGTAGTTTACAGTTTGTTTGCGAGGCTTATCAAATAAAGTATGTCATCTAATAAATACTGCTTTGACCCACAGCTCAACCGAAGTTCACAGAGGAACTGGAAGATGTGGAGGTCTGCGTCGGCCAACCTGCCAAGCTTCGGTGTCGAGTGGAGGGAGATCCCGTCCCAGACATCGAATGGTTTGTCGATGGCGACAAGATTAAGAAGGGAGGAAGGTTCGATTTTCTAACCAAAGGTGATCTCGTTACGCTTAAAATTTCCGAAACAAGTGCAGAAGACGAGGGGGAATATAAATGTACTGCGACGAACGAAAATGGGACAGCAACAACTTCGGCTGAGCTTATAGTAAACGGTAAGGGAGAACGCGAAAAATCTGTGATTTGTTGTTGTTCCTGCTTAGTGCGGTTGACCGCGAAGTGGGGGTAAACCTTGTCCTGTCGGATGCAATGTAATGTAATGGAATTTTGAGACAGTCTAAACGACGAATAATCATTCAAAGTACAAATAGTGTCCCAGGAATGTGCTGGAGTTATTTTTAACTTTGACTTGGAAATTTACATTATGGGCATGTGAGGTGAAAGTTTCAGTCACGGACAATGTTAAGATTAGTTAGTTTGTTAATGTTGTGCGCGAGCGATAAACTCTGTGTCACGGTTTTGAATTCTTAGAACTATGCTGATGCACACCCGTCAGATATGTACTACAGTGTTCGTGTGTTCATCTTCTTAAGCCATTAATCATAGGCCCCATAAATGGTTCGTTTAACTCGACCGAAATCTCTTGTTTTCTCACTGCAGGAAAGCTTTGCTTTGTTTTGACGCCTAAAACCTGTTTAGACTTTTAGACCGAGCTGCGTTTCCAAACTCTGTGGTCGTTATTATAAGTGGTCCATTTCCTACCCTCATAGAGATTTTTTAGCTAAATTACAAGTGATTTTGCGTTTTTGCGGTCAGTGTCGAGATAGCAAAGTTTTGCATATAGGATGCACAGCGTTTTTTCCTACGAGCTTTCGTGAGGGTTAAGTTCAGTTGGTCCGCAGGGTGCCTGCATTTTAATGTATTTATCGTTTTACCATTATTTCTTCATTTCAAGAACACTTGTCAAACAGCTTAATGTTATTTGTACCGTTCATCTTTTAATGTGCGGTCTGGCGAGGTTTAGAATGCAATCAGTGTAACTTTACGCTACACGGATTAGCTTTCTTCATTTCGGCGCGCGTCAGATACGCAGTTCTGGAGTTATCGCACCACCCCGAAAAGGAATGCTGATGCTCTGCGAGATAACTTTTAAGTGATGGCTACTGCACCACTGAAAACAATTTCGAGTCTCCTCATTTTGTTAGCATAACAGTTGCTGAGTCAAATATCTTTCAGCCTGTTGGCATTTCTCGGATGGTAGTGTCCGCTCTGCAAATTTTCCGTATTTTCCGTGAACAGCCTGCACTTTCATGTGACCTCTCTAGTGTTGAATCTGAGAGATGTCTAGCAAATGAGAAGCACTTAATTTTCCTGAATTCGTATGGTCCAACTCTTGAACAATGAGATAACCTTGATATTTCCACCATTCGCGTCCTCCTCTCTTATTTACCGTAATATAAGCGAGATCCCAGTGATATTTACTAATATTTGCCAAACAGACCTGCGTTGTTGATTTCGTGCTTGCGTGACATGTTAATTTAAAAAGGCGGCGGGGATATTTGTTTTGTTATCTGCCCTGCACTTTTTCCGGAGCCATTTAGATTCATAAACCAACCTATCAAAATAAATAAAAAAAACACACCGTGATCAATAGGTCAAAAATCTCTCTGGTAGATAGCACTGTTTCAGGCAAAGGGGTTTCTTGTTTTCCCTGTTGTTATTTATCCGCAATCTGCCTCAGTTGGAGAGGATGCCGTCCAAAAAAAGTAAGTTCTAGAATGTCATTTGAGAATCCTGCTGAAACTGTATTAGCCGTTACGCGACAAGGTCACTTTTCCTGCTGTACTCGCGTGCAGGGAACAAAGCCACTCGTACATCTGTTGCTCGTATTCCGCGCAGGAGACTCGTGAACGTGCTAAGTCTGTAACAGTTTCATCTTGGCTGGTGCAACAAAATGACGGCTCGTTTTTTCTAAGAGATATATTTTATTCTGTGCCACTCAGTTTGCACAGTATCAAGACTTGAATGTTGAAAGCTGCATTCCGAACTGTGCCGACACACCAATTTGTAAAATATCGAATGTGACATTTTCAAAAACTCTAAGTTAAGCTTCGGGTCTCTAGGCCCTGTTTGTAATCTTCCATACTGGGGCAATCTTAGCGAGGCTGCTGAAATTTGTGGGCGTTTTTGATCGTCCATTAGTGAAATATTCTTAGAACTAGACAATAGACCTATGCACTTCTAGTGGCAATCAATGTGTTCCTAATAGGAGAAGCCTCATCTGCTCCAAAGTATTGGACAAATAAGTTTTTCTGGGACCTGTGCGAGGATTCTTCCTTCTGGAAATATTATTCATCTATCCAGTTCGTTTAGATTCGCTCTTCCGCACCGTTTGGAAGAGTTATCAGTTATTATTTTCTGCTCGTCGTAAAATACAAATATTCTTCCCTGTTTTAAGTGTAACCAGAAAAATCTTCAAATCGTGTCCATTGCTGATGTTGTTGACGTACTTTGTGTTCCTTATTTCAAAACCATAGTTCGTGATTTTCATACTGAGCACAGAATTTCAAACCTCTTCTTTTCTTGTCCAATTTGTACCCAAAGACTTCATATAGAAAACAGGCTTCTTAAAACACCAGGAATTATGTTGGCTGGAGACTCGTTTTTGTAACTCGAACTTACATTCTGTCGTAATAGACCTAATCCTTTCAAGGTGCATCGTAACAGTTCTGTGTGTTTGTAGCGGGATTTCGGCAAGAAACAAGGCCAGGTCGGTACAAAATCGTTGTCTACAAACCCCTCGTTATGTCTTTGTTATACCAGGTTAGTAATTTGTCAACCTCTGACATTTTCGTTGTCAAATTTTTGCGTTTGTGGAACATCAAATTGGCTTATTTTCATTTGTCAAATAAAAACGTTTTTTTTTCTTCGAATTCTTCTCGTGTCATACGATAATGTGAAATATTTCACTTGGTTGACCTCGGAAAGTTTCTCTCATCTCTAGAGCTGGCGAGTCGCAATGTTAATGAGTTTGTTCTCTAAATACAGGCAGTGTCTGTAATCGACTTTGGTGGGACAATTATAGACGATTGTGCTGGCAATTCATGTAAATAACTGACGAGAGATCGCCATATATAGATGAAATACTTATCAATACATTTTTCAGGGAGATACTCGAGATTATTGTACAGAGATAACTCATCAATCATCGATGTTTTTTCCTATTGATCCACCAGCCACAACCTTGGACAAAATAAGTGAAAAATTAAGACCACTCCTCCCCTATTTCAATGATGGAAAAAGTGGCGCGTTTTGGTTGTGGCGCGAATTCATCGTTAATTCGGCGGAAGGGGTGGTTTTCAGTATTTCTCATTTTTTTCTGTCCAAGATTGCAGCCCTTTTTTAAAAAAAATTTACCTGCAATTATTGGCCTTCTCCGGGAAACAAGTTTTACATTTAGACTGAGAGAAAGGAAGAGTCTAGTCACGTAGAAGTGGTGTGTTAAACTGTATTGAGTTTATTTGTCGCTTTAAGTACATATTACACGCTTTTGAAGATTAGAGAGTTTCAATTAATTAAGTTTGATTTATGTTAAAGCGGCAGAAATCTGTTTGCAAACGATTTCTTTGTCTTCGTGATGAAACACCGTGTCTTGTTTTTGATATCGTAGATCAAGAAACTCGGAATTCTTCTTAACATAGCAATATCAGAATATGGGCCACAAAATAGGCTTCATAATGCATCGTCGATTAGTACTTTTGTGATAAAATGCAACGCAGAACGTGCAGTAAACGAAAAAGTACATATATTTTTCAGATCTAAATCTAGTGAGCGAGATTTTTACAGTGCGTTTAATTTCAGAGCCGGGGAAGGGGTGGGAAAGCGTCACCGTCAGAATTTTAAAGGTGTTCAGTCATGGCATTTTGATTTGTTTTGGCCACTTTTAAAATTACCTTTAAATTGTGGGAAACCTGGAAATAGTAGTTTACTAACGTAGAAAAACAGCAAAGAGATAATAAAAAAGAGGTAATAATAGTTGTAAAATTAAACGGTGCAGATTGAAAACAAAAATTTTAAAAAATTGGAAAAAAATAAACCAGAAAGGAAAAAACATGTTTAAGGATGGAGAAGATTAACACGGATTACAAACGACGAACTTGAAAAATTTCGAGTAAACTAAACTAAAAGATGCGCAAACCTCAGCAGCGTCTGACAGGTTCTCTTGCCTTCATCTAGCTCCGGCGAAAATCGAAAAAGCGCCGAAGTCCCAGACTGTCCGCGTTGGGGATGTGGTGTCGTTCAAATGTGAAATATCTGGAAATCCCATCCCATCCGGGACCTGGTACCATGGTAAAACGCAACTAAAGGACGAAGGACGTGTGCTCATTGAAACTGCTGAAGACTTTTGCGAACTCGAGATTGAAAATGTCGAAAAGTCCGACGAAGGGGAGTACTCTTGTGTGGTGAAAAACGACTTTGGGGAGGATAAGTGTGCAGTGACTCTCACTGTTGAAGGTAATGATGGTGCTTGTGTCAAAATACAAATTCTCCCTACTGACTTCTGTCTATTGTCTATTGATGTCTGTAGGAGAATTTGTGTTAAGATCATGAAAAAGACGGAAAGGTTACAACATACTTTTCGTAACGAGTAAAAAGCTCGTTAAACGCAAAGCCAAAGAAAACAGACAATTTAAGCTGCGTTGGAACATCAATCTGATTATGACTGTTTTGCTTTCAGGCGGAGGAGCCGCAAATGAAAACAGTAACGATAAAGCGGGTGATGAAGGCGTGGCTAAAGGTGATTAGTAAAGCTAGTGAAATAACAGATAAGAGGCTGCATCTAGGACTGCTCAAGTTAAGGGTAAAAGAAAGTAATGGGAGTATTACCCAGTGACGTTTGTTTGATAGGTCACACATCAGTGTTTCATCCGTAGATTTAAAAGTGAAAGAGCGCTATAACTACATCATAGTAAACAGTACCACATGAAAGTACTGCTCAATACCTTTCATTTGAATGGTCACACACTAGGGTTTCATCCGCAGACTTAAAAGTTAGAACTACCTTGTACAGCATAATAAACAGTACCACGTGAAAGTACTGCTCAATAGCTTTCATTTGAATGGCCACACACTAGGGTTTTATTCACAAGGGCACCTGTTGCAGCTTATATCCCCTCGGCAGTTAGTAACACTCTTATGTTGTTCTCTTTCCTCGCACAACCAAGATGATGGAGATGGCGACAGTGACATAGAGAGCAAAGATCTTGACCTCCCTTTACAAGATCCGGTGCACCTGCGCACGGACAAGAAATTCGATGACGCGTACATCTCCCAGAAGGAGCTTGGAAAGTATGTTTCGCTTTTCTTTTCTGGGTTATTATTTATTTTTTCACACATGAGTGAAATTTCAGTTAGAATAAGAAAAAGGTTTTTTGGTCTAAAAAAAATATAAATACCGGATGTCAAAATACCAGATTGTGTGATATCAATGAATCTTCTGCTCCCGTGAAAGACACCCAAGTCGAAAATTTCCGGAAGACACAGCTTCATATCATTAGCGCTGTGTTCAAACCAATTCCTTTCTTCTTTCGGTCCATTGCGCACACTACTACTTCCTACGGATACAATGCAATACCCCACGGCTAAATAAGTTTTTAATCGTCCCCTAGGGGTAAATAACCATTTTATCATACCAAATGCAATTTGCGTTTTATCATCCCCCAGAGGTAAACCGGTACATAACCTTTGTTTTTCTTCCCAGGGGTAAATTCGGCGTTGTGAAGAAAGTTAAAGAGAAAAGCACGGGAACGGAATACGCCGCCAAGTTCCTGAAGATAACCAAGGAGTCCAGAGAGGAAGTGCTGGCGGAAATGCACATCATGAACAAATTGCACAGCAAACGGCTTATCTACCTCCATGACGCGTACGAGAGACCAAAAGAGATGATTATCGTTCTAGAGCTGTAAGTAAAATATGTTTTGAAATTATTCTTGGTTCTGTAGAGAAAAAAAAAACATTGCTTGGTAAAAACCGCCTTTAAATGTTTAAATGAATGTATAAATTTGTCTTCTGATAGAAGGTAATCGAAGATTGTATGGCTGTACGTTTTTTGTTGCGGTCTTGGTGGTTTTTTCAAAGCAGTCTTGATGCTTTGTTACTGGAATCTTCAAGCACTTAAAATTCTGTTTCTGCCTGGAGAATTCATGGTTATATCTGGCATCAGATCTGATTGTTAATACACATTTCCTTTTTTCATTATGCCATACAGATTTAATTAGTAAGCTCGTCTCGGTGTAGCTCAAAACGTGCTTTCTATTTATAACAATACTACAGTAGAGGTTTTGTAATTCCTCTTCGAAAGTCGTAGCTTGCTTCGTCGATTCTTTTTCGCTCTCGCTCCAATTTGCGGGCGGCGAGAATGCGGAAAAAGTTCAAGGTACGCGCGGGAATGCTTGCTATGCAAGCTACGATAATCGTATCATTTGCATTCGTGCTATCTCGTAACTTAATATCCTTGTAGGTCTTTGCGGACAAAATGCAATGAGATCAATCTGTAAGATTTCTGTTCACACCAACAGAAGATAAGAGAAACTGAACTTTTTTTTAAATCCATTTTCCCTCACACTTTTTTACAATTTACAAATACGGTCACTTACGCCACTTACAATACAATACAGCTACTTACACTACTTACAGTACAGTGCAGATACTTCCACTGCTTACAGTATAATTCAGCTACTAACACTACTTGCAATTTACAATGCAGCTAAATACACTACTTACAGTACCAGTACAATGAAGGCACTTACAATACAATACAGATACTTACACCAGTTATCATACTAAAACAGTTACCTGCGCTACGTACAGTATACAATACCGCTACTTAAAATACTGATACAGTTACTTCCAGTATTTCTAATACAATACGAAACACTACTTAAACTACTGGGGACGCTGAACTTTGCTCATCACTGATTTTGGCGGGTTTTTTTCTTTTTTTTTTTTTTGTAGAATTTCTGGAGGTGAGTTGTTCGAAAAGGTTTGTAATGATGACAACCTGACAGAGAAGGAAGTGGTGCGGTACATGAAGCAGATACTGCAGGGCGTGGAACACATGCACAAGAAACATATTGTCCATTTGGATCTTAAGGTTAGAACTTAAAACGGTTGAAATCATCTTCAATCTCGTGATAATCAGTACCACGTGAAAGTACTGCTTAATAGCTTTCATTTGAATGGTCACACACTAGGCTTTCATCCACAGACTTAAAAGTTAGAACCACCTTGTACAGCATAATAAACAGTACCACGTGAAAGTACTGCTTAATAGCTTTCATTTGAATGGTCACACACTAGGCTTTCATCCACAGACTTAAAAGTTAGAACCACCTTGTACAGCATAATAAACAGTACCACTCGATAGCATTTATTGGTTGGTTATTCTAACACGCTGTCTTACGTGAATAGAAGTTAACGTCGCAAACACGTTCCATAACGTTTGAGTTTCTGAAAACAGATGTAACTTATTTCTTATTGTGCTTAGCCCGAGAATGTGCTTTGTGTGATCCGTCCTGACGGTAAAGAAGACCTCAAGTTGATTGACTTTGGAATGGCGCGTGTGCTTGAGCCGGGCAAGACCGTCAAGGTAGCGTGTGGCACGCCCGAGTTTGTAGGTGAGTCAGCGTCTTGTAACGTAAAGGACCCGTCCACACCATGCCGGAGAAATTGAAAACACAGCTTTATTTCTACAGTTAGGCCTACCGTTCACACTAGTCCATCACTAAAACGGGACTTTTCGAAAACGCTGTTCAAACCTGAGGAAATTGAAAACACCGGCTTGGGGTTTGAGTGTGAACGGAAAACATTTTGAAAGCGGAGCTTTTCGAAAACGATGGCGTCACGATGATCATGTGATTTCTCCGTCCCAGTTTTCCTCGAGGTCAAATCCAAAATGAACGGTGATTATTGGGTTTTTAAGTTCCTCCGGTGTAGTGTGGACGGAAAACATTTGATGCGTTTTGGGAGTGAAAACACTGTTTTAAGTTTGAACGGTAACATCTATAACCTAGAGGTTAGTTAAACCATTATGTTACCAATTAGAAACAGTTCCTGGACAGATTCTTACCAACTTTATTGTTTCATCTTTTAGCACCTGAAGTCATCAGCTACGAGGCCATCAGTTTGTCCAGTGACATGTGGTAAGTCGTACAGTTTATCTGAGGCTCTTTCCACCGATACGAAAGTCGCTCAGTATATAAGATAGCTCTTTTATCAGAGACGGTTGTCAGTGCTAGCCATAGACTTCTGTTGCCTTTCGCGCAAAGGTCTCACGCCGGTATTAGAGTCTGTCTCTTGTTCATTTGCAGCTACTCTTTGCTTCTTCGTGCAGCGGTAGTGTAGTAGCTCTCGTAAGCTTGTAATTCTATTTGTCGTCATTGCAGCAGCTGTTATTGTTTTGGGACTAAGGGGGCATTGTTGCTGTTGTTTGTTCTATTGCCCTCTCTTCGGTTTCACTTCATTCATGTGAGACCTTACGAGAGCTGCAACATGATCTTCGTGCAATGGTCCTTCCAAGTAATGAAAGTGTCACGTGCCAACCCAACATAAGAGTTGCAAAGAAGCCATCTTGAAATGGCATCGATACTTTTGTTGTTGAAAAGAAGGCTGTTAATAGTTTCTTAATTAGTATAGAGCCGGCTGATGTACGTCGACTTAATTTCCTCTCCCCACTGGACGTGACAACCAAGCGTGATAGCTGCAAAGAAGCCACCCTGAAATGACATATATAGCTTTGTTGTGGAAAAGAACGCTACTGATAGGTTGTTAGTTAGGGTAGAACCCGACGTATGCGGACTAAATTTCTTCTCCCCACCGGGGGAGGGTTTATAGCAATGTAAGCGAAATTTGTAACCGAAATTTGTTTTTATTTTCACAGGAGTGTTGGTGTCATAGCTTATGTGTTGTAAGTATGACTTCTTTCCATCATACTCCGGTTCAGTTCTGTTTGTATTTTCTTCCAGTTGAAGCGGGCATGAGTTAACACTTGAAATGTTTGGTACATTCTTTTAGTAACCATGGAATCAGTTTCTTCATATTAACAGAAGTATTTGTCGTTTTTACACCGAACTAATGCTATAGTCACCGAAAAAAAAATGTAAAGGAAAGTGTAAAGTGTTCATGACTGGAGTGTCCTTACTGTAATTGATCAGACATAAACTTGGTGATAGTTTGATAGTTTTTCTTGTTGCTTTGTTGTGTAGACTCAGTGGTTTATCACCCTTCATGGGAGATGATGACAACGAGACAATTCAGAACGTGTCCAGCGCCGAGTGGGATTTTGACGACGAAGCGTTTGACGTCGTCTCAGACATGTCCAAGACATTTATCGAGGAACTGCTCATAAGGGGTCCCGAGTAAGAAATACTGAAATGCTTCCTAAACGTTAGATCGAACATCGCATACTAAACAAGTTCAAGTGACTATACTGCGCAGTAGTTTTCGAACAGCTCACCTCCAGAAATTCGAAATTTGAATGGTCACAAACTAGGGTTTCATACACAGACTTAAAAGTTAAAGCCACGTTGTACAGCATAATAAACAGTACCACATGAAAGTACTGCTCAATAGCTTTCATTTGAATGGTCACACATTAGGGTTTCATCCACAGACTTAAACGTTAGAACCACCTTGTACAGGATAATAAACAGTACCACATGAAAGTGCTACTCCTCAGTAGCTTTCATTTGAATGGTCTCACACACTAGGGTTTCTACGACAAACTTAGAAGTTAGAAGCACCTCATAACAGCATAATGAACAGCATCAGCTCTTCAGTTTTAATTGCGTTGCACTTTCCCCGCATGCTCAAAGGTTGTGCTTTCTGTTCCCTCAGTGAATATCTCAGTGATATTTACAAGTGATGCTGTTTTTTGTTTTTAATAGAAAACGAAATGACGTCTACAAATGTATGAACCATGACTGGTTGAAGGTAAGAGATCATGAAAATGTTCATGAAGGCATATCTGTATTTGGAATAATCCCCCCTAGTTTGTGCTGAAAATTGCGGTGAATAAGGACTTGTTCATTTAAGAGAAGACGACAAACACGAATACCCGAAGACGTGTGTACATGAAGACTGTACCATGGCTTAAAAGAGAGTCGGAAACTAATGAAATATTGCAGTTACGTTAGGGCATGTTCTTATGTTGTTTAGACTAGAGTGATATTTTCTACAGTCGATACGTATTTTCTCAACAACTGCTTCATCTGACGACTTCCAAGGTTTCAACAGACCTTCATGAGTTGAAAATTTTAATTTTTAAGACAGGTTGAAGGGTTTTCATAAACTTTTTCAGCAGTAGGGCAACTGATTTTCAGAGGCGGGCAAAACATTTTGAACTGAACTTCTTCGCAAAAAAAACTGTCCTGTGGATGTTCAAACCAGGCAGGCAAAATCATCCTCGCAGCCAGTCAAATTGCCTGGTGCCCTTGATGAAACCCCTGAAGTTGTACCACGTAGTTACTTGTGTAGTTACATCAATACTTACCTTGTTTTGGTTGCAACAACAGAAAATCAAGACCATCAAAGCACAGAAGCTCAGCACGGAGAACTTGAAGAAATTCATTGCGCGTCGTCGTTGGGCGGTGAGTCGTCATACATTGCTGCATTTCAATATATAAACTCTCCTAACCAAGTTCTGTAAGTGGTTTGTAGCATTAGTTGGGAGAATCTGACGTTATGTCAAACATGTTTTCCTCAGCTATCGTTTACAACGTACGTAAAATTATGTTGTGGCTCCGAATGCAGTACAAGCGATATTTGAGTCTGAAACTGCATGGGTTGTTATCAACAAATAATATTTGACTTGGCTCTCAGACTTTAGAAGTTTGTCTTCACGTTTGTTGCCGATGCTTATCAAAACTTAAGCTTAGATTAGGTTAACTTCACTTCTTGCCGGTTTACTCGTGTGAGGTACAGTGACAGAAGTGTCTCTCAAAATACGATGGCAAAACAAGAACGTGAAATGACCAAGTTCTGCGTAGTCTGAGGAACGCGAACGACAATGGCTAATTTTTGGTATTTCCATTTGGAACTGAACGTTGTCACAGCATATTTAGCCTGAGCACGTTTTCGGAGCCATTGGTGTGGTGACCAGATCTAAACAATTGCGAATTTCGTCGGTAAAATATAAATTCATTTTTGACTGGGCGTCGTCCTCGGCGTCGCCGTCGTCATTGCTTGAGCTCCCTATTGACTAAGTGGAAATAGAGTTGAGTAAATATGTTTTATTTCTTTCTTTCAGAGAACGGCGAATGCTTTGCGTGCTCTGAGCCGAATGGGATCTCTTGGTGGGCTGATGGCTGGGGGAGGCAAGGGTGGTGGAGCTGCAGGTGCTGCTGCTCCCAAACCTGGCGGCTTCCTCCAGAAGGTGAAGGAGGAGAAAGCCAAGGAGGAATCTCAGGAGAAATCACCCAAACCTGAGCCGAAGAAGAAGGAAGCTCCCAAGGAAGAACCCAAGAAAACACCAGGTGATAACCTCGTGCCAGAAAGACGAGGCGCGAATCTGTCGGGCCGCAGAAGTCCCGCCCTGAGTGGCAGGAGAAGCCCGATGTCTCGGGCAGAAATCCGTAAGTATAGCACTCCTGATCCACGCGTTTAACACGTGCAACCATATGTTTGATCACGTGCATCGTCTTGCTTGTGTTGGTATGGAACGACTAACAGACTAAGAGTGGCAACCAGAAATGTAACGCGTCTGTGTTATCCTATCGGGAGTTCCACGGGGTCTGTTGTCTTTCTTACGATTTCCGAAGGCCAATGTTCTAAACAAAAGCTTCTGTGCTGACAGCAGCACATCTCTGTTTATCGTCCAAACCTATTGTCACTTAATATCTAACGAGTATCTTCACAGGCTCTGTTTCCACGGGGCCGGGGTCTTTCTCACGGCCCTTTCTCGCGATTTCCGAAGGCTAACGTTCGAAACGACAGCTTCTGTGCTGGACAGCAGCAGATCTCTGTCTTTTGTCTACGTCTATTGGAAATTAACATCTAACGAGTCCCTGGACAGGCTCTGAACGGGTATTTGGATTTGCGGATCAAATCCAAGTCCTTCCAGGATTTTTTTTTTTTTTTTTTTTTCAGTTTGTCCTTCAGGATTACTATCTCCCTTTTCTCGGAAGTCCTGCTTCGAGAAAACAATTCTTTAGTACGTGATCTATACCAGTTTCATTGTCATTCTTGTCTAGCGTTACTGGCGTTTTTCTTGTATCTACTATATTACATCTCTATTGCTGCTAAGATTAGCTTTTTTTCCCCGTCTTTTGTTTGCGTTCATTGGTGCGTAATGTGAGAAAAAAATTTTTTTCACCTTGAGCTTCTTTGTTACACGCTCAAATTTTCAAAAAAAAAAAGTCTTTACAGCTTTGGTGTTCTCCTCAAGGTGATGAAATTCTTGATTCTCATATCCAGTCCACTTCAATTTGTTATAAAAAGGTGAAGAGAATTTACTAATGAGTCACTACTGCAGCTAATGCCTTTTTTGTGCGCCTTTCTCACTGTTAAAGACCTTGTTGTAGTTAGCCCTTCAATCTTCCAAAGACTCAAAACCATGATTCCTTTAAACTAATCACTATTACTAATTTTCTCTTCTAAAAGAATTATTTGCTTAATTTTCTATTCCCTTATTGATGATTTTCTCTTGTTACTAAAACAAAGTTTTTCCTTTCTGTTTTTTTTTTTTTTCTGTTTTGCTTTATTTTTGTTTTCTTTCTTGCTCCTGTGCAGGTGTTACAAGCTCTTATAAGTCACTTAAAAGTATCACTTACTTAAAGGTAGTTTAACTTTGAATTGAGCTTTGTTGTACAATTTGGTTCTTAAGAACTGACACTGCTAAAGTGATTCTTGAAGAACTAATTTCTTTTCTCCGTTCGATTTCTTTAATAATTTAAGCGCCTTGTAGTAATCGATCTTAATAAAATTCGTTTTCGGATCATCGGCACACAAGCCAGTTAATGATTATACCCAGTAATCGGTATGAACTTTATAGTCTTTTATTATTTGTTTTGGCTCCAAACTTCAGGTGGCAGGTTATAGCCATTTGCAACATGCCATGGCGATTAACTATATTTAAACATGAAACGTCTCACCGCGTACCCGCAGCTAATTGTCCTGGCTAAATCACAGTTGATTTAATTTAAAAATTCCTCGAGCACAGTCTGTTCAAGAGATTGCGATAAGCTACACTTAAGATGGCGTGACGGATTTTCAACTGCTTATGACTCATTTAAGATATTTTAAATTTATTGCGTCTCTTTCGTGGTAGAAATGTTAACAGGAAATTTATGAAACTGTGTCGCGATTCTACAAAGTGCCAAAGGCATTTTTTAGAACTAATTTCACGCATCAAAAACATTCCTTTGCTATGCCCAAGGTCGCATACGCTATCGCTGTACGGCATTGTTAGCAGATCTAGCAGGAATCGACACTTCGGATAATTTTACCCCCTAATCCATATTTGGCTTTCTGAAGTTATTTTTGTGTATCCTAATCATAGCACAACCTCTTTGTACTTTTGCGGTGTTGTTTTGGTTTTCTTTCTTAATCTCAAATCAGAACTTATCTGAAGTTTTTTTTGCATCACTGCCTTTCCTTCCTGAATTTTTCAAATCCTTTGGCTTTCTGGGGAAATGTTAAGCGTTTTAGAAGTCGTTAAGCCCCCAACCCGTTATATTTTTTTTACCACGTTCGTCTGAAAACTTTCCGCATTTTAAGCCTACAGATTAGAGCCGTATTAAAAACAGTTTTTCTTTCTCCTTGTTTCTTCGTTTTTGGCATTTTTTGAATTGCACCTTAATGCCAACATGTTTTCTTTGAATCCAGTTTTTGACTGACTTCTAATAAAAAGAAACAATTATAATGGTCTTATTGTTGTTACACTTTGACATTGAAGACGGTATCAAATGGCACTTGTTAATTGAAAGGCGGGCAAATTTTTGTCGAAGTTTCGCGAACATAATCCCCGTATATTACGTCTGTTTCTGGTTAAAATTCTCAGTTGAAGTTTGCTCGCTCGAATCTCATTCGCAAAATCTTGCCGACTTCACCAAGAGAACACTGCAGCTTTTTTCTTCATTTAAACCATCATAACGTCTCCCATACTGATACATTTTAGCCACTCGTGGAGACTGGAGCAGAAGACTGTAAGCGGTGTTTTTGCAGTCTAATTGCGGATCTTTCGCCGTTCCGACTGCTAAATTGCTCAACTTGCTCTAGCAATGAACTATCAGCGGCTGTTGACGAGAAGGCTTTCTTCCACTCGCAGAGACATCAAAAGCAAAATCACAGGTTTGTGTGTATTGTATAAAAACAGTATTTAGCATCCAAAATTCGTTCTGCCCGGCAGGCATGTGTGACCAGTTTGTTCTCACGTTCATTGAAGCCAGATTTTATTGAAATCTGCTGTGTACCTGTCGAGAATGATGCTACGCTTGCCTGCATATCATCGTTCCGCAATACTCTACCCAGAAAACGTTTCATATGCAATCGTATTTTTTCCTTTTCATTGGAAATTTCTGTGTTGCTTAATTTCTATTCCCTCGTCCGCCTTTGTTCACATTTATCACAGCATCTTCTTAATAACTTTAATAGTTGACCTTGTAAGTAATCTAGAACTACGATTTGTAACCCTAGGCAGAAAGTATGCGCTACCTTTTGGAAGAAAAAAAAAAACGTGTAGTTAAGTATAACTAGGCAATCTTCTGAATTTTGCGTCGACACGTTGTGCAAAGCTGTTTTTCTTCGCTTTTCCGTAATCTCACTCTGTCAGAATAATTAAAATGCTTTTCAAAATGTCAAAAATGCTCGTCAGAGAATGAGCCATCTTCTAGATCGCTGGGTCAAGTTACATGTTAACTGTTTAGCATTCCTCCGGTCGCGCAACTCGACACAAGTTCGTTTCCGAGTGGAGAAGACAGTGAAAGCGATTTGTTATCTTGTCTTTTTGATTCGTGTTTCGCACAGCCCTTTCGTCTGAGAATTGCAGTTCTGTTCCGTGTTCTTGTGAAAGAATTAATCTGTTCCGGTATCCTTGTCAATTTGACATCTTCGTGAGAGGAATTATCCAAATCCCAGAGTGGCTTTTTCGGGAAACTTCTCGTTGAATCTCAAACTGTCTCGGTAATTGTCTTAATCTATAGCTTCCGACCTCTTTGCAATCTTGAATTTGCTAAGCAAGGGAATAATCGGTGACATTAATCTGCTTACAAGTTGCTTTGTGTTATCGTGTTACAGAATACAACTTGTTACGTGAAATGTTGATCAAACCAAGGTCTCAGCTGTCACGCTTTAGAATACAAGCTTACTCATAATATTTACTTAGTTCATTCCATCGTGTTTTGGTTTGTTTATTTCTTCTTTTATCAGTGTATTTACACGAGCTCTCTGTGCCTTTTGTTCGTGCTAAATGCGATTGTGTACCTGGGGGGTTTAATGTTAAGTGTTTCGTTGCTCCAAGTTTATTTGAAATCTGCTCAACTGTCTGTATTAAGTGCCCACATCTGTCTGTCGCTATTGTTCTCTGTCTCATCAGTGCTCAACCATGTGTTCATCTTTGGCTGGAAATGAGAGTTTCTTTTTCCTTTAAAATATAAAGCCGCTGGGATAAGTTTTGAATTCTGTCTTGTGCGCTGATATAATTATTCCAAGGTGTTCGGCTTAATTTGGCATCATGTCGCGTTGTTTTGTAAATGATTGTCATTTTATGTGTAACTTCCGACCACTTTTAATTATCATTCCTGAATCGTCAACCTTCTTCTCAATACTTCAGTTATCTTTGTTGCTTTTAATCCTATCCCTGTCTGCTCGAAATATTATCTATATTCACCTTACTGTTACCATACTTTTCTTGTAATTTTTGTGGTTTTATGATGCCGGTCTCGTCCTATTTCAGATTAAAATTTTATTTTTTCTCCCAATCTCACTGCTTGGCCGTGGAAGTATGGTTTTAGCAAAGAGAAACTTTGTTGAGGACTGTTAATGTGTCGCAACCAATGAGCGTACGAAGTGCCAGAAATTCTGCCTACATTTTCCTTCTTCTATTATTTTTTTTCTTGATATTTCTTCCTAACTCCTACTTTCTGTTGTGTTTCCTTCACTCCCACGGAAACACGCGTATTTTCCAACCTCTTTAAGGTTTCGTAGAATTGAGCCATTTCTTTCCCCTTTTACAATTAACTGCTGTAATTGATGTTTATTTCGTTCGTTGCTTTCTTTATTTCTTTACCAGAAGTTCGCGGGGTTCAAATAGACCTGCAGTTTCTTTTCTGTACGATCATTAGATGGCCTTAGATTGTTTCTTGTTTTAGGTCGTTTTTCCAGGCCTCCTTAGACGCTTCCCTGGCCCTGTAAAGCCTATTTCTTTTGGGCTATCATTCTCTTAATTCCTATACCATACTAATCTCCCATGCGGTTTCAAAGCAATGTGGCGGATATTTCCTTTTGTATCTCTGCTGTGTGGGTTTTGATTCCCGAAACACCCACCCATTACAGCACTTCCTTATTACTTCCCACTTTAAGGCAAGTATTTCTGACCGACTGTTCTTTGCTCTTGAGTTTCTTGGCCACCTGCAAATCACGTGTTCTTCGTCACGTATTTATCACGTGTTTCTCCTCAACCCATGTGGAACTGCCCGTCATCCGTACGCTTGTGTGTTCTATTGTTAATCAGTGATCTTGTTTCCTATATAGATGGTATGCCACTAGGCCCCCCCGTCTTCATTCAACACCTGACGAATTGCGAGATCATAGAAAACAGCGCCGCCAGATTCGAGTGCAAGGTCAGCGGTAACCCAGAACCGGAAGTAGAATGGTACAAAGATGGCCGCCTACTCAAAGAAAGTAAACAACTCACATTCCTCTACGATGACAACGACAACTGCAAACTTATCATCACCAAGGGAACCGCAGCCGACGCTGGCGAATACACTGTGGTGGCCGAGAATCCGCACGGCAAAGTATCGAGTAGCGCACGACTGGTTATCGACACGGGCTCAACAGACGACGAAACCGCGAGCGAGTCCGAACTCTCTGAGCTTTCTGGTTCGGAAACGGAAGAAACGAAGATGACCGCGAAGGAAGAAAAGATCACGAAGTATTACACAGTTCAGGACGAGGTCGGCAAAGGACGGTTCGGTGTTGTCTGCAAGTGTATTGATAATAAGACCGGGCGAGCCTACGCGGCTAAGTTCATCAAGTGCACCACGCCCAAGGACCGTCAAGATGTGGTACACGAAGCGGAGATCATGAATACTGTTCGGCATAAGCGGCTTCTTAGACTTCAAGACTTCTTTCAGACGCCCACTGAGATGATCCTGGTTATGGAACTGGTGACTGGAGGAGAGCTGTTCGAGAAGGTTGTGGAGGACGAATTCATCTCGGAGATAGAAGTGTCGTATTACATGAAGCAGATCTTAGAAGGACTTCAGCACATGCACCAACGCGATGTGCTTCATCTTGATCTCAAACCCGAGAATATCATGCTTATTCGACCTGACAGCAAACAAATCAAGCTTATCGACTTCGGCCTGGCGAGAAAATACAACCCGAGGGAAAACCTCAAGGTCATGTTCGGAACACCGGAATTTGTCGCCCCGGAGGTCATTACATACGAACGTATCACACCTGCCACGGACTTGTGGTCTATCGGTGTCATAGCGTATATTTTGATGAGTGGCTTGTCGCCATTTATGGGGGACACTGACGCAGAGACTCTGACGAATGTTCAGCTGGCAGAATGGGACTTCGACGATCCTGTCTTCGATGATGTCTCCGAGGAAGCTAAGGACTTCATCAGTAGCCTTCTTGTACTCAGAGCAAACAAGAGAGGCACGGTTGATCAGCTTTTGAAACATCATTGGTTCACAGTTAAGAAGGACAAGGGAAAGAAACTGAAGACCGATCGCTTGAAGGCGTTCACAGCCAGAAGAAAATGGAAGCGAGCGATCACCGCCATTCGAAGCACGAACTTTCTTAGCCGGATTCTCGGAAGCCGGGGGTCCGATGATAAGAAGGGTAGTGGCGGCGCAGGTGGTGGACTCTTAGCCCGAGTCAAAGCAATGCATGCGGCTGGTATGCAAGGCTCGGAGGGTGGTGTCTCCCCGGCATCGTCGCCTTTCCTCTCGCCCGCTTCGGCTGCGCTCAGCACAAGTAATAGCTTTACTACAATTACAGTGACAGAAAGGATGCAATCACAGGGACAAGAAGGGACCACTGTTACGAAAAAAGAGACTGTGACCGTGACAAAAGACGGCGAAACAACCGTGGAGGAAAGAAAAACCACAACAACAAGAAACGGCGAGACAACACAGCAACAGAGTACAATAAAAGTCGAAGAAGGCGAAAATGGTTAGCGTGAAATTTTTCGTCAGAAAATCAAAATTTTAACATGAAAATTTATTTGTAATGGAAAGAAGGAAGGAATCCAAGATGAATTCGATTCGGAATTGTGGAAAAATGTTGTACGCAGTGTTCTTACTCTTGTGAGTGTTTTTTTTTTTGCTAACGCCATTTTGCTTTGTAGGTCACACGTAAGTACCATTCACATCACAGGAGTGCTATACTTTTTTTCCTTTTTTTAAATCTATATTTAACATGGCTAAGCTGTAGTTCTAGTTGTAAATAGTTACATTTCTTTGACTAACTGAAAAGAAGAGGGAACACTGAAGAAAATCAGGCAGATTACTTCGGCAAGGCCGTTCAGTTTTTTGTGTTTTCTAAAAGTTGAAAAACTTACCGAGACCGTAAAAATTCCAAAAATAATGGTTTAATTTTGTAAAACAGAACTGGACAAGAGACTGTAACCATTAGGAAGGGCGGATGACTAACGATCGCGAGGATGGAAGTAGATTGTAAAGCGGACAAAGTTGAAAGCGGAGGCAGCAATCATAGATAGATAGGCAAATGCCAAAACACGGGCTTTACTTTTCAAAATTTGTTCAGATTCCTCGATACTTTGCAAAAGTGTTACAAGTTTCATTTAGTGCCGAGCTGTAGGAAGATGATTTGTTATCAAAACTACAAAGTTGTTCTCTGCAAACTGTGTAACTTAGTTCTCAACGTTGGTAGAGCAGCCAAGATTTATGGAAAAACGTGGCAGTTTTTGTTCAGTTGCAGATAATTTGAACAGTTTGAGCCAGCTATCAAGGAAATTATATCAGGAACATGATGGGGAAAATTAGAGAAGAAATTTTACTCAAAAGTACGCGAAACGTTTTCCTTCCATCTGGCTAAGTTCATGTTTCCATGAGGGTATTTGGGTGATGTGCTGAAAACTGGCAATGTTATGCAATCGTTTCTCTTACTTGAGTGCGAAAAAAAATCATCGTTTTAAGTTTTTGAAAAGTGATTGTTGAAATTCTTTTCAGGGTCTTTTTGTTTTGTCGAGGCAGGATCCTGTTGTCAATAGTTCTTAGTGTAATGTTATTCGTATCTCTCCCGCAAAGGTTTACAATGCCTTATCTTAAAACAAACGTTTATGAAGTTATAAATAGGCTTCGCCTTTGATCGGATGATGGGTAAAAATCTAGCAAAAAAGCTGATTGAAAACCATATTCTTCCATGTCGAATAGAAGGAAGTTTTGAGAATTTCAAAGCTGATCTAGTAGCAAGTAGGATGGATTCTTTCAATTCCTGCAGCTCGGTGATGTTTTTGTGCGGAAACATAAACGACAACGAAACCTCGCGGGAAAATGCCGTATAAGGTAATTCTTCTGTTAATGATATATCGTCCAAAATTGTTGGAATCTACGTAATAATCGTTTATTTACCAGCAGGGTGCTCTTCTAAATTCATTAAAATCGTCTTTTCTTAGTCTTCTTGTATCCAAGTTCTATTATTAAAACCATTTCAAACTACTCCGCTCGAAACATGTGTTACTTCGTTCGGTATTATGTTATCACTAAAATTGAAAACAGTTATTTTATCTTTGGAAACACTTGACACAGCAAAATGAACTGGACTGTTTAAGAGACAGAGGGGCTTATTTAACTTTAATTTCTGTTTTGTGTTTAGTACAATCCACATTAAAAAGGTGATAGTCGTCAACTAATTATCAATGCTGAGGTTTTTACGGAATTTGTTTTACAGCTAACAGAGAATTAAGCGAGATATTGCACACAGACACGATTGTTGATATGCAGCTTGTTGCGTGACATGTAATTATGCAGAATTGAGAAGTCGTGCTGTCGGGATTTTAAAACTCATTTGACTGGAATTATCGTAAGCCGTAGCTTCCATTCTTCAAAGTTACTTGACGGTGAAGTCGAGCTACTTCAACCATTCTTCATATCTTGTGATTACTTTGAAACCTTTTGTCGTTTAGGACTGATCAACAACATGGCAGCCGATGCAAGTAAGTGACAGGCATTTCCAAAGTTCATTTGAAGGCGTTAACCTGTGGTACTGCTGGTGCAAATTGTTCTCTGCTCATGCAATAATTTGTGATATCTGTTATAACTCTCTCTCACAATATAGAAGAAAATCTACATTCGTATTTGCTGTAATTGACCTTGCTATTATTAAAGAGGGCTTACAGCTTGCATTTCTAACAAGATTTACCTATATCGTAATTTGTAAGCCTTTTTATTGTGGCCGAGTCAAATCTTGTAGATCTGCGATCGCTTTCCACACTTCTTATACTTTTGTTTTCTCCTTGTACTTTTTCTGTAAGTTTTTGTGTTGATCCATTTTAAGCCAGGGCCCATCATCTACTTGTTCAGTTTCTGAAGTGCTTATAATTTTGGATTTGCTTCTTGAAAACGAGCACGTAGGCGAACTCCACAGCCTACTGTGAAGAACACAACGAAGCTTTTTGTTTGAAGCTAGTTAGCCTTTACAAAGTAGTTCCCATGATGTAGACAGTCTTCCAGCCTCACTAGTGTTTTTATGTCCTTGAGAGCGACACTTGCTCTTACACTACCCTTCATTCTCCCCACGGGCTTTTAATTGGTAATGACAATTTATTAAAGAAAACTTGACAAGATTTTAGAAGGTATTCTGTGATCGACTAGCATCTCAACCAGGCAAGGGGAGTCCATCGTACTATGGAAACGAGAATTAAGCGACGGTTGCATTCGCTCTTGTAGACAGTGTTTTCCTTTATGCAGTTTGGATATTTTCCCCTGAAATAACAGTACCGTTTGTGTTTGTGTATTAAACATTCTCAAGGAGATTCAGATGCCTGGGAAAACTGTAAAATTGAAAACACTGTTTGCTGCTTGCTGGAAAACAAATATTTACGTTACCTTTTGTTGTGCTGGAGATAACATGTCTATCTCTTGCAAACATTGGAAGAAATGTATTAAAAACTTATTGATCGTCTGTTATGTCACGCCCTTAGAACTGTTTTCAAAGATCGTTCATTTCGTCTCGTTGCGTTTGCGAAGGTTCGTCACGAGATTTATTTCATTGCTAGAGTGATCTCAAACAGAAAGAACTTTGGCGTTAAATATTTTGATACAATAAGCTTGATGAATGGTCAGACTTTATGCATATTTTTCCTGAAATGCTTTGAAATCCTGAAACTCGGTCATGTATGTCGCAGTTAAAGATTATTTCTGTCGCTCTGTGCTCGAGTTTGCCAATGCATTTCGTTTGATTTGCTCGCTTTTCGTGGTAGAAACTTATTCTTGAATCCTTTATTGTAGATAAAATGTGGATTTTGCGTTTAAATTGGTGTCAGACTCGATCGTCGTGCAATAACTTAAAAGCGTGACCAAAAATATTGTTTCCACTTCCTTTCAGTTAGTCAGTGATAAAGGTCAGTAATTATCATATATCAAATACGTACAAGTCGCTGGTCAGCGGTTGCATAGTCTGCTTCATATCTGGACAGTCTACTACGTCGTAATTTAGATGGCAAACTACCAGTGTAGCGACTCTCATCCAAGGGTCGGTAGTTTCACGAAAAAATTGTGGAACTCATCTTTAACTGTAATGTGCATCGTGATTTTGCTAGATCAAAAATTTGTTCACAATTCTTTAGAAAGTACTTGTGTTGTTTCCTCAGTTTTAGTGAAGTGAAACCCAAATTTAAGCATGAGATCGTCAAGCAATTCCATGGTCAAAAGAAGCTAAGCTTCTGTTTCTAGATAAACTCGGTCTCACTGAAAACGTCAAAGGTAACAGAAACCCTTTTCCAATCTGACGCCGGCAAGAAGGGCCAATTTGCGTCTTGCAAGGAGTTCAGTTGTTAAGCCTGGCTTTGATTAGCGATGCAAGCATATTCTCAAACACACGAGTCCATACAGACACTTGGAAACACAAGAGTAAGACCAAGGATCAACATGGTTTTATTTGTATGCTTGCACTTGTGTGTCTTTGTGTTAATATGGACGTTATGTGCTTGAGCGTATGCTTGCATCACTAGTGAAAACCACGCTTAAGTTGCACGTTCCTCCTTGATCTAAGTGTGTTTCTTGTAATAATGATTAGGTAAGACAGGAGGTCTTGGAGGAGCAGCAAACACTCCACAAGCCATCGCCAAGCGTTATGCCTCAGGCGGAGTGGCGCTCAAGTTGGAAAATGTCGACAAATGCTGGGGTATCAAGCACGAATTAGCAAGGTAATGGAATACCTTTATCAAAGTCTTTATTCTCCTTACGACATCGGTATGTTTTCAAACAGACATTGGATCAGAAGAAAGAAAATCATCAACTAAGAGATATTATCTTGGTGTACCATGAAATTCTGAGAACGGCCATAGAAAGACATGAAAAATCGAGTGTTCGGGAAACCGGAATTTCCCTGTAAGAATTTTGACAGGGTGCAAACGCTGCTGACGAGTTGTAAAATAAGAACTTGTGTTAATGCTACTTTGTTTTATCCCAGGGGCCGTTTCTCAGTAATTAAGCGCTGTTTAGATGCCAAGACAAAGAAGCCATTTGTAGCTAAGATCATCAAATATGATGATGACACGGATCGCGATGACACGCTTCAAGAGTTTGACATTCATCGCAGCATTAAAGGAGAAAAAGTTGTCATGTTACGAGATGCGTTTCTTTTGAGGAGATATCTCGTCCTTATTATGGACCTGTAAGTATGCCATAAATAAATAATAGCCCCCATTTGGCACGAAAATATACTCAGATATTTGTCCACGGGCATATCAGTTTCGAGAAGAAAACTGAGTTTCGACGAAGATACAATGTCCAAGGACAAATATCTCAGCATAGTTTTCCTTCACATATTTTTCGCAACACGCGTGATCTTTTGAAAATTGAGGAATATCACTTGGATATTCCCCCTGATATTCCCGCGGGTGTTCCCCAGTTTTAGTTGGGGTATATTCAGTCACGTGACGGGTTTAGACCAATCGCTCTGGCTTATCTTTAAATTCACTTTTTTGCGCGTCATTTCTTTGTCCATAAGCTCAGTCGACTTGTGTCTTTTGATTTTGCTGTTCCTCTTTGATTTTGCCGTCCCAAAACCCTAAGTTCCTAAGTTTCCTAAGTTTGATAAAAATCTAATTTCCTCACACTTTATCACTACATTTTCAAGCGGACAACTGATGAGAATAACGAAAATCATCAATTGATCTCGAGACTCTAAAGCTCTAAACACTATAAATTACAATTAAGCGCTAGTACTGCTAGGTCATGTTACTAATCTGACCATTCATTGGAAAGGTGATTTAATTTATTTTGTCTTCAATCTCAGGGTCGAAGGGCAAGATATTCTGAGCTTTGTTGGATCCAAACCAAGACCAAACGAAGAAGACATCGCATTTGTTATGCGGCCCTTGATTGAAGTAGTGAATTACCTTCATGGACAGCAAATTGTTCATTTAGATATAAGGGTGAGTGTAATTTCGGGATCCTCCGACCGACCGATTGACCGACCGAGTCACTGACTGACTGACTGACTGACCGACCGACCGACCGACGGACTGACGCAATGACTCACTTTTTGACTCACTGACTGTCTCACTTATTGATTGACTCACTCACTCACTCAATCACTCACTGCCTGACCCTCTGGCTAATTAAATTTCTTTGAATGGCTTACTTGCCAACTTGATTGGTTGATTGCCTGCTCCATTGATACTTGTTTTTTTATTATTATTTATTTATTTTTATAGCCCAGCAACATTTTCATTGCCAAGAGCAATTTGGGTGTGAAACTTATCGATTTTGGAAGTGCTCGCCGCATCAAGAATTGGAAGGAAGGCGACATGCTGGCCATTGTAAGCTATCCTGCGTTCACAGGTACGGTGTTGCGGGTAATAGTGTCCAGGTCGTATTCAGTCATGGTATTTTGAGTTATTTTGGACACGTACAAAACTACTTTTAAATTGAAGGAAACCTGAAAATAGTAGTTTACTATGATAGAAAAACACAAAAGAGATAATAATAAACCATAAAGAAACAAGGATGGCTAGCGATGGAAGAGATTAACACGAAGAACAAACGACGAACTTGAAATATTTAGGCTGGACATTTCAACATGCGCAAACCGTGACGTAGCTCCATTGAAATGATAAAAAGAGAAAAAGTGCGATTTGGTGACTCCTACTTTTCCTGCTCTAACAAAAAAATAAACGCAAAATCCGAAAATGAGTTTCAGCAAAATAGTAAGACAAGATATATTTTACTGAGTTTTTTCCTGCCCTTTTTTTGCCGCCACGAGATTTTCGCAGAAACTCGTAATAAAGTAAGGACGGGTGCCACATTTTTTCCCGCCAAAAAATGACAGCCAGCTCACACGCATACACTCTTATCATTGGTTGATCTAGTACTCTTAGTTATTATGTATTATTGTAAAATTAAGTTTGATGGAAGTTGGCGTTTGTTTTAAGGTAAGCTTCTCGCCCATTCACTGGGATTAACACGATACGTTTTTTCCAGCTCCTGAACTTTTGGACTTCGCTCCAGTCAGTGGGGCGGCCGACATGTGGAGTATTGGTGTTCTCCTCTATGCTCTGTAAGTATAAGTTTTATTTTAGAAGCACCATGGCCGAGTGGTTAGGGCGCCGGACTTGAAATCCGGAGGTCGCGGGTTCAAGTCCAGCTCTGACCACTAAGCTGGAGTTGTTTCCTGGTAGACCCCAGTTCAACTGCCCGGTCATGCTTGTAAATAGCCAGCTGGTCTGTCTCCCGCCAGTTGGGATTTTTGAGCCTGTTATCATCTGACCATTATGATCAAGACTTTGCAATCTATGTTGCTTTCTCCTTCTTTTTTTAGCGTGAGTGGATCTCTTCCATTTGCGGTGGAAACCAAAGACGATGAAGATGAAGACGAGAAAATTTGCGAGTGCGTCCAGAGGGGCAAATGGTCTTTTGACTCCAAAGCCTTCGCTCGCAGCACTTCGGAAGTGAAAGACTTCATCACTGCTCTTATGAGCAAGGACGCCAAGTAAGTCCCAAGTTTGAAATGCAAATTCTGTTTACTGTGTTGCATAAATTTCTCTCAATACAAGATGTGAGAATTTAGTGGCTCATCATATCCACCAGAGAAAACAATTCGGTAGCTTTTATGCGACGGGTCCACACTTCGCTGGGGAAATTTGAAAACGCCACAATCACCGGTCTTTTTGGATTTGTGTTTGACGAAGGCCCAAGCAGGGAAATCACATGATTGTCGTGATTTCGAAAAGTTCCGTTTTAAAAATGTTTTCCGTCCACACAAAAACGTAAAACCGGCGTTTTCAATTCCCTCCGGTTTGAATAGCGTTTTCGAAAAAGCTCCGTTTTCGTGACGGATTAGTGTGGACGCTGGGCTTAACCATGGAGATAAAGCTGCGTTTTCCAGTTTCTCCGGCGAGTTGTGGACGCCGCCTTAGATCCCTGCTAGTAGTTTGGACATTTTTTTCTCAGTTTAGTGTAATACTGAACAGCGCTGTTCCTCAGATTCCTTGACAATTTCTAGCGACATTTAACCAGTTTGGATAACCGCATCGAGGCATTCGCTAATACATTTTTCACACAATTGATTTTCGTCCTCTTTTTCGTTTTCCTCCAGAAAACGTCCATCTGCCGAAGAAGCATCGAAACACCCTTGGCTTGCGGTAAGTTTCAACTAATGGTCCAATATTGTATTCTTAAAAATCCAAAAACGAATTTTGCGTTTCTTTACAAAAAAAGGTTAATCCAAGATCATTCGGATCATGGTGCATCAAAGGAACGGAAGAATCTACTTTGGACAAGGATTCTTCTGTTCTGGATTAATCTGTTTAGTTAAGAAAATCCGAAAAATTAGAAAAATCCGGTTTTGGATTAATTAAGAATCAATCTTCTATTTTCCCAAAGAAACGCACCTCAAGCCTTTCTGTCAAAGTGTACACATCATCCCCTCCCTCCCATCCCTCTGGCCTAGAAGGAACTACGTGTCTCAATCTTTATTCTTATGTTGATCATTTTTCGTGCTTTTTGATCTATTTTCTCCGTCTCTCTGCCGGTTTCCACTTGTGCAAACTATTACCGTCTCTCACGACCCCATTGGATGTGCCTTTTCGTGACTGTTACTTGGAGTATCCTGTGACACTGCTTAAATTCTGTGCTTTATTTTCAGGGTGAGAACATGCAGAAACGTCGTTCATCAGACGTCACAGCTTCTAAACTCAAAGATCTTGCTCAAAAACTTATGCAGAAGGTAAATGGATAAAGTAGATTTTCACTAGAAAAATCTTAAATTTGATTTTGAAGAAATGTAGAAATTAAATAGCTACAAATGAACATACTGTTCAGTAGTTTTCATATGAATGGTCTCACGTTGGGGTTTCGTCAAAAATATATTTAATGTATTGACTACATTGTACAATGACTGCTTAAAGGAGCTCACTCAGGGTAATTTGAGTTATTTTGGCCACGTACAAAATTACCTTTAATTGAAGGAAACCTGAAAATACTAGTTCACCAAGATAGAAAAACACCAAAGAAATAATAAACCATAAAGGAACAAGGATGGTTTAGGATGGAGAAGATTAATTAAGACGGATTACAAACAAGGAATGTGAAACATTTAGGCTTAAGTTTACAAGATGCGCAAACCGTGACGTAGCTCCTTTGATACCAATCAATCAGTCAATCAATCAATCAATCAATCAATCAATCAATCAATCAATCAATCAATCAATCAAAACTTTATTGATATGCCAGTCTAGCTATCCAAGGGAAACACCCCGCTACTAAATGGGACACTTAAATATGCCCACATTTTGGACACAGTCGAGGCAAACGGCCAACAACAACAACGACAACAACAGTAGCTAACGTTTTCTGCTCTTTCTTTTTGTAGGACAAGGAAGACGTTGTTTCAGCTTCCTGTGTCCTAAGGACCTTCACTGAAGATCCTTACGACTCCCCGGACTCAGACGAGGAGTAGATCTGTGTACATAACAGATAACGGACCAAAAAGGCACATTCCTGTGCTGGCACCAATATTTTGCTAAATTTTTGTCTTATGACTCAATGTAAACTTATGTAGCTTATTCTAAACATTTTGATAAAGCGAATTTTAATCGAGTTTTTCAATATGCGTAATTATTCGGTATTTTTGTATCGATGTTTTTCGACCGCAAAACAGTATTTATTTTTTTGTAGGAAAGATTTTTGTGATACTGTTTGTAAAGTGTGTTAATATCGTCATGGAGTCGAGCCAAGTTTTATATTTGTATGCAGCTGAAAGTCCATCGTAAATGTTTGTTGTGATTATTTTTCTAATTCTTTCAATGTAAGTTTATTGAATAACAATAGTGATGATAAAACTTAGGAGAAGGATAGCAACTATTATGCCTAGAATTCTTGAAATTTCATCATAAAGAACTCAAGAAAGTTGTTAGTGGTACAAGAAAGCCCCCCGATATTCCGTCATGATTCATAGAAAAATGTTGTTTTTCAATATTTAATTCTATAGCAACACAATTTTGTAAGGAAAAAAATCGAATTAAAATATATTGTTGACGAATACTTCCTCTCTAGTAGTCTTGACGTTTTTTTAGTTTTCGACAACAAATGACTTTCCATAGCTCCGGGGACTTTATGCCCTTATATCTGTTTCATTACCAGGAATAGGACTGCTTTGCAATCGCGAGGCTCTAAGTGATTGTCAGGCCAACGGGATATTAACGTGAAAAATTAACGGGATACAGGATATTTTGGGGGAAAATAAATGGGAAGTGGGATATTTGGTTCAGATAAAGCCGGGTATCGATTAGGAAAATCGTTAATTTTTGATATTGGAATTAAGGGGATCCGGGATATTCAGGCAAAAATTTACCGTGATGTGGGATACTCGGGCGTCAGACACTCCCCCTCCCCCCTTCTTTTGGGACCTCGATATCGTGGAATCTGATCTCCATTAAACCTTCTAATTGAGCAACAACAGCCGAGCACTTTTGAATTTAGCGTCTTACCCTACAAGGCTTCTTTCTGCCATTATTTGTTCGTACGAGGAAGTGACACGGCAAATTTTTGCACATAGAATGGAGCTACAGGATTGCAACTCAGATTTTATGTCTTTTGTGTTGAAGGGGATCAGGAAATTTAAACATGAACCATAAAAGATATGCGTATAGGTGCTAAGCAACCATTCTCGAGGGATTCAAATGACAAAGATCTTGGCGGCCATATCTATGAAAATGATAGTTTGCTGCACCCTCGAGAGTTTACAGATACACCATCAAGCCATTACGTATTTCAAGCCTTGTCTCAACTAGAGTTCGCTTCATAAAGTCGGCATCAGTAAAGGAAATTAAGAGCTCTGGCGCTAGTTGAAGCTTAAAAATTTCGGATGGTTTTATTTTCGGGCACTTAATTCGTCCGAAATTAAAATCGTCCAAAATTTTTCGCAAGTAATGTTTGTTGCTGTCGAGATGCTCAAAACCAAAACATATCTGGTTCGCAGGAAACCTATTCAATCAATAATGGTTACATTTTGTGCCGGTTCTTATCTCCCAATAACATTGCCAATCACTCTGGAACAAAGAAAGCATCAAGTTTTCTAATCTTTTCTAAGTTTCGCTTTGTCCTGTCTCGCAGGAGCCACTGTACTTGGACGTGCGTAATTTACAGAGACTGGTAAGTTGAAAAAATAGGTCCGCAATGCGTATATATATATAAAGGTAGTCTTATTAGAAAAAACTGTTTTAATTGAGCAATTTGTAAGGGTTTAATCTCAAACTTATCAATATTTCATTCGGCTTCAGTAGGGGAGATCATAACCGTGACATTGGTTGTGGCTTCCTCTGAAAAGATATATCAAACATTAGAGACAGTGGCTCACCACATTTCCAAACTTTTCGAAGTTCGTCAAAAATACTCCACTGTGCGTCGTATTTTCAACTCTCCTCTCAATATTTGGAAATGTGACAAAACACGGTCTCTCTTGTTTGACATATCACATGAAATATCGCCTCTCATTGGCTGCATACTGTTTTATTTTGCTGCAGAGCGGAAGGACGCCTTTGAGATCATGTCAATAGGCAAAGAGACGTACGTTCAGAGCATCTACCAGTCGCGAGTATCGAAGATGGTTGAAGTATCTCAGGCTTGAAGCAAAAGAACTTGGAGGATGGAAGAGACGACGTCACGGACGTCCCAATATCATGATCAAAAATCTGTAGATCTATTCCTGTAATGATAGTATCCATGTAAACATTTGCTTCAACAAGTTGCAACCTCAACAAGTTGCGTGACAACCCATACTTAGGTCGTCACGCAACGCTTCTTAACTGGGAGAATCGTTGCGTGACAATGCCTTCAGAAGGAGACTACCTCGTCACGAACAGATTGAAAAGTATACATAGAACAATCCCTCACGTACAACCCTTACTAGTCATTTCTTTTCCGACCATCTCCAAAATCGCGGAAACGCAAAAAACAAAAACAAGAAAAAAACTGACGTCACTTGTCGCTTGTCACTTGCTAAAGAATATAATATATTTTGTGACCATGCCCCCTATACATTGCGCAGAGAGAATTGTAAAACAGAAAATGTAATATATTGTACAAATTTTTCATCCAAAATAAATTATGAATAGATTATCATGATAACTGCATAAGCGTCTCATCTTCGAGAACAAGTGCAAATAAAAGACGTTTCCGATCCTACCAAAGTTAAAAAAGTTTGACGCCTTAAACATTTCAATATTTAATTAAACACCTGCAAAAATTTTCAAAATAAACCCAACATATGAATCACAGCTTTTCTCAACTGGAAGGGGTTTATCTGCATGTCTACTGTGTGAAAGGGTCAAAACTACAGGGAGAAACTGCGCTGTTAACATGAAGCCTGAGGAACTGAAGTTTTCCGCGTTTTGAAAATTAGTGGAAAAGTATTCTCTCGTCAGTATGAATGATCAAGGGATCTGTATAGAGTCTTTAGGAGTATGTGTATTCTAATTCTTCCTCTTGGCCCGAGAACTATGGGATCATCTGTTCGCACCCGAGATGCATGGGACTATGTGTGGGACCATCTATGCCCAAAATTGTAGGGGGGCTATGTTTTTTAAAGTGGCCGTTGTAGAGAGGTGAGGGTTAGTGGGAGGTGCTACTGTACTCGTGGTTCGCATATATCGTACCGTTAATTTTGCTCAACGGATTGATAGAGAAAAATTACATTCTTCGCAATCTAGTGGGTTTACGGAGGCGGCTGAATACAGAGGTGAAAAGGATTGGAGCTAGCCTGTGAATACTGTTGCCTCTGATACCATATAACCCAGCATAGACTGAAAAGGTCATTTATTTTTTCCCCAAGATCTGAACCCATTAGGGGAAGAAAAAAAAACGCGCCGCAAAACTGGATTCTGGCACTTTCATGGTATTCCTTTCAACAGTTTCCTACAATCAAACAAACAAGCAGTCATCCAGGAATTTGTCAGCTGGAATTTGCGGTTCTTCATTTATAATGTCCGCAAGAAGATGAGCCGAAGTTTTTCGTGTCTTGTTAAATAACTAAACCTTAAACTCTTTGATAATGGTGGAATTTGGTGATCCATAGTTTTTGGGGACGGCTTGCCCACCCCCACCCCTTCCACGTGCTGCGCAGACAGCCTCTCTCCCCACCTCTCCCTCCCGTCTACCAACCGCTTTTTCCCTCTGATCTTTGCGAGCGCAGTTCGTCTCCGCCATCTTGCACGTGTGAAAGGTAAATAGTGGGAAATTGTGTTTACCGTAATTTCAAAGGTTTGTCCAAAGGCTTGCATCAGTAGGTTGATGTTACCTGATCTGAGGCATAAGCTAAATTTCTCTACTTTTTCAGTTTTTTTTTTGCATGTTGAAGCCATATTGTGGAATGAGGAGAGGACCTCCGGAGGAATAGACGCATTAGGTAAGCTTTTTAACTACCTTCAATATTTAACTGAGAGCTACCAGACTAGGTAATAAGACAGGACATGAACGTGACATTTGTGCCTGTCAGAGATTGTTCTGCGTTATCAGGGATAAATAAACTGGTCAACAAACCTTAAGCGCAGTATTTGTTGAGATGTCCCCATTAGAGATGAGTCTGTTTACATCAAGCTGATTAGGTAACTTTTAAGTTACCAAATAAAGCTGTAATATTTGACTTTTAAATCAGAATCGTCACTTGTTTCTCTGTTTGGATCTGCTATTAGCCGTATTTTGTACAGATTCTTAGTTCTTAGATAATTTATAAAGGGAAGCAAAAGAGGCTCTTGTTTGGATCATGTTGGTGTATTTGATTTGCAGACCGCAGACTGCAGACTACATTTAAAGCTAAATGGCACTCCGGTTAGTCTGAATATCACTCAGGTTAGCCTTAATAGTTCTCACGTTAGCCTGTTTACAGTGTTTACGGTTTGCTTTCAAAAATGGAAAGGGGAATACAACATAACATAGTTGTATTATTCAGCTATCAATGTTATGCCTGGGGGGGGGGGGGGGGGGGGGAACCACAGGATAGGGTGGGGACTTTGATCAGAAACAAAAATTTGGAATCAAACTTCCTAACCCTTGGGATAAGATTTCAATTCAAAGTTTCTCACCTTGGGAAAAAGATTTTGAGTTCAAAGTTAGCCACCAGACCGAGAATTTCAAGCGATCTGAAGTAAAGAATATGTGCTTGCATTTGACAAGACTTTTTCATTGATCATGCTGCTCCAGTGAAAGGCAGTGGGGAGGCTCTGCTCTCTTTATATATAAATTTTAATATACTAATTCACAAACCCCAAAATATTACCACTCACTATTCTAGAGTCAAGATGTACAGTCATTCTAGTTTTTCATAGAATCTAAAAATTTCAATTATGAACGTTAAAGTTTATCTTGGTTCTTTCTTCAAGTTATGATTGGCCCTTTCGCTGTAGTTTCAACAAAGAGCAGTACTCTTCAATGAATTTAAAAAGATTTATCTTACCTTTCATTCCTTCAGTTTATTGCAACTGGAAAGCATGGAAAACATGCTTGAACTCCTGGGAATTCTGGGTACTTTCAAGATGGTGGAACACTCGTATCCAAGCTCCCCGTATTCAAAACCCTGGTCGCTTTCGTCGTTTTAACGTTGTTCAAACTTCCTGACCCTGGGGCCAGCATTTTTTTAGCATTGTTCAAACTTCCCGATCCCGGGGCCAACATTTATGTTCAAAGTTTGCTAAAATTCCCCATGTGGGGTGCGCACAGACGTTCAAAGAGCCCACCTCGTCCCTTGGTCCTCCCCTCAGGCATAACACTGATAGCTCCATTAGTTAAAAATTCTGCAGTCTGCAGTCTGCAAATATCACATCATGATCATGTGTACCAAAGGCACCCACAGTAGAGTGTCAACCAGTGTATTATATTTGCAGACCCCAGTTGCAGACTACACTTAGGCCTAAATAGCGCTCAGTTTAGCCTAAATAGTACTCAGGTTAGCTTGTTTACAGTTAGCTTTCGGTAACAGAAATGGAAGTACAATATTGGGTTAAAAATCTCCAGTTTGCAGTCTGCTTTCTACAGTCTGCAATCTGCAGATGTCATACACTGAGTGTCAAAGGATTCAGTGATCAACGTTCGATCAAAATTACCCTACAAGGGTTGGTACAGCTACATGCAGACTACTGTAAACTGTGGAAGAATTCAAAATGGTAGGAGCCAAAAGCTTATTCTTGTTTTCAGTAACTTCACTCTTGTATGTGTTATCTCCCTCCTTAGGTTTTAGGACTTTGTTTGTCTAAACATCCAAACGCCATTTTCTCCTGAAGCAATACAGCACAAGCTTGGCTTACATGTAGTTGCAGAACCAGCTAGGAAAGCAGACTTTTAGTGAAGAAGTGGTAAGTTCTCCGATCATTAAGCACCTTGATTAAGTTTACTATGATACAAATAAACTTTAGCAGATGTTTTAATTTTAGCAATATAGGAATAAGCTTAACCCCAATTCTATATGGATTTATTTTAAAAGTCAGTGCTGTGGTCCAAGAAAAATTACTAGGAGCCCAAAGGTGCCCAGTACTTCAGCTTATATGAAAAAAGTAAGTTTTTCCAGTCACCCAAAGGCAGAAGTTAGTCACCTGTGGCACCCGAGCACTTCTATAGCACAGCCCTGGAAGTACACTTTGATGGCATGAAAAATATTAGCTAAAACTTTCCAAATGCACAGCTACTCAAACTGCAGGCAGAAGATCCAATACAAAACTAAAAATATCTCAACAACAAACACTTTGTGCCTGTGTCCTCATCACTGTTTCAGGGGGTGTCTGGAAAACCCTAATTGTGAATAGCGAATAGTTGCGAATAGCAAATAGCGAATAGTCCCAAACAGTGCGAATAGTCTCCAATAGTACGAATAGTGGCGAACAGTCACGAAAAGAGGTGAATAGTGACGAATAGTCATCAATAGTCACCGCTTTAGATCTAATATCCTGCGTTAATTAATTATCCAAAATAAGCAACAGAATTTCTGTGAATTTATTACCTTTTCTTCCCCGTACTCAGGCTAGGGCTGTACACTGCCAACATTAAGAAAACAGAAAACACAAGGATAACCTAATATAGACATAATAATCTTTTGCAGTGGTTAAAACAGAAGAAATTATGTTAAACTTTAGAAACACCTTTGTCCTGTTAAGCGTCTGTGCTTGTTAGTGGGATTTGCCACTTTTTGCCACTATTTGCTACTGTTCACCACTATTTGAGACTGTTCGCACTATTCGCATTATTCGTACTATTCACTATTCATTATTCGGGACTATTCGCTGTTCGCTATTTGCGATTATTCGCTATTCGGATTTTCCAGACACCCCTGCTTCAGGCAACAACCATGTGACAACTTGATGACTCTGGTGACACTGCTGTCTGTTAGAGCTTAATAATGACTTTGTGTCAAAGAATCAATTTTTTTCAATTAAGTTTTTTCATATTTTTGTCATAAGGTCGCAATGTGGTCTATCTGAAAATTAAGAGAAATCGTGTTCTTTAAAATTGCCAATTTAACCCTTTGATACCAAACTTTCGCCAAAAATACCGTTTTTAACCGTTTAGTCAGGTTTTTTGGCTGCCATGACGCTAAATAAGCCTAGTAAGTTTTGCTAAGAAAGCTGTTTTTTTACCAAAAGGAGAGATTTTTTGAGGATTACGTACAAAATTGAGCAATATTTCAATTCCGGGCATGCGCATAAGCCAAAATTTGGATTTCTTTTTTTGCCATTAACCGATCTCAATTTTGTTTGTTGTCCCAGGGTCCGAAATTAACTTTTTTAGGCAGGCGCCAACTGGCGACTGAAATTTTTTTTTCAGTCGCCATATGGAAAAATGTGGTCGCCAAAAAGTGTCAATAAAATTTTTCCTTCACAGCAAAACACAAACCAAAATTTTTGGTCGCCAGATGGAAAATTCTGCTCACCAATTTTTCTTTTAAGAATCGGAACGAAGAGAATGCGTTTGGGGCCGCAATGATGGCGATTTTTCCGCTAACGATAAGATTAAATACAAACACGCTGTTTATTTATACACCTACCACTGAAAACCCACGATGAACGAATCGAATGACGGCCATATACGCAGTTTCGTGCGACTGCCAAATGTTTCAAGTCAATTTTATACCTTCTCTTGTCTCTACCTTTTGGAGCAGAAATGTACCCGACTGAAAACTGCCATTTGGTTCTTTGCTCTATGTGCAAAACGATTTTTCCTTTCGCGTTCTGTCAAGACGATCGATGGATCGCCATGTTGAATATCGAAATCTTCCACTAATTTCTTCGCAGATGTTCCGTCTCCACTTTGTAATAAATTACGGAAAGAGTTCAGGACATCTTTGGACACCACATCGCCTGAATAAATGTTCATGGCGAAAGAACGCGTGTGGCCTTCTGCGCCCACAATACGTATGTTATGGGAAACCGCTGGAAAAACATGGCGGCAAAGCTTTGCAGTGATCGTAGCTGTGAAACGTTGTGGTAGATTTATAATAACAGGAAAATCGGTTTTATACTTCAAAAGCAGCGGAAAGGTAAAAATTAAGTTACCAATTGGCGGGCGGCTTTGAATTTTATTTTAATTGATTTGGCTGAAAATCAAAGTTTGTGTAATTATCGTGGCTTGAAATAGTTAATTGCCCGCTGACAACCAGCTGTGAAATTCTGGTCGCCAGTGCAAAATTTTTAGTCGCATTGGCGACCAGGAAAGCGCAATTTCGACCCTGTGTCCCTTTCCTTTCTTTTTTTCTGGGCCCTTTTACTTTGGCTACCTTTTGCGTTGCATGTTCTTTCTGGCTGCCGTGAAAAGTTGGATGTTAATTATGGGCGAAGCCTAGATATGGACCTTGATCAATCATAGGCGTAGTGAACCATTTTACCACCGTTTTTGCACCAAAACTAATAAGTTAAACGTTGTTTTTTGATTTGCAACGTCAGAATGTCGTCGATATCTAAACCTGACCATTGTACGGAAAGGCCTAGCCTAGTCTACTATAGCTATCAGCTTGGGGCTCAAAGGGTTAACAAATAGATTCCATGTTGCTGTGCATCTGTTCAGTATATAAATAAGGACATCTTTGGACACCACATCGCCTGAATAAATGTTCATGGCGAAAGAACGCACGTGGCCTTCTGCGCCCGCAATACGTATGTTATGGGAAACCGCTGGAAAAACATGGCGGCAAAGCTTCGCAGTGATCGTAGCTGTGAAACGTTGTGGTAGATTTATAATAACAGGAAAATCGATTTTATACTTCAAAAGCAGCGGAAAGGTAAAAATTAAGTGACCAATTGGCGGGCGGCTTTGAATTTTATTTTAATTGATTTGGCTGAAAATCAAAGTTTGTGTAATTATCGTGGCTTGAAATAGTTAATCGCCCGCTGGCAACCAGCTGTGAAATTCTGGTCGCCAGTGCAAAATTTTTAGTCGCATTGGCGACCAGGAAAGCGCAATTTCGGACCCTGTGTCCCTTTCCTTTCTTTTTTTCTGGGCCCTTTTACTCTGGCTACCTTTTGCGTTGCATGTTCTTTCTGGCTGCCGTGAAAAGTTGGATGTTAATTACGGGCGAAGCCTAGATATGGACCTTGATCAATCATAGGCGTAGTGAACCATTTTACCACCGTTTTTGCACCAAAACTAATAAGTTAAACGTTGTTTTTCGATTTGCGACATCAGAATGTCGTTGATATCTAAACCTGACCATTGTACGGAAAGGCCTAGCCTAGTCTACTATAGCTATCAGCTTGGGGCTCAAAGGGTTAACAAATAGATTCCATGTTGCTGTGCATCTGTTCAGTATATAAATATACAGTGCATGAGACGATAGTTGAGTGTGTCACTGATGTTCTTACCACATTTTGATGTCTTCCGTGATCTTTTACTGAACAAGCACATGGCAACATGGAATCAGTTTTAACCAGTGGAGAAGCCAAGAAGTGTTTTAATAGGTCCATTTGATCAAAAGTAAGAACTAATCAAAATGTGAGAATAATTTAACTTACATAATTTAGGTTATATGGACACCTGAAGCAAAAATGTCGATGGTTAAAGTTCTATTGGTTCTAAAGTTAAATAGATCAGTCAGGGGATTATGAGACAATACTAAAACAAACATTGAGTTCCCAGGGTAATAATATTATAATTGTTAAATGGGAATTGGCTGAACCAGATAGCTATGCTTTTTTTTTAGGTCCAAACTTGTGTGCTTCAATTTAACTTGATATATTAGGCAGATGAATCAGCTTGACCTTTAAAACTAATGATGTTTTTTGTTTGATCAAGGGATCTGTAATACTGGGAAGATAAGAGGACAGGGATAGGGACTTACATGAAGACCCCTAACAATTTCTGGAGACTCAAATTAAGCATTGTATCTTAACAATCACTGAGCTGGACTATCAGACAGCAGTACGGTAAGTGCACATATTGGCCTGTGATCACAGGTTACTGGGAACATTTCAGTTCTAGATGTACAATATGGCAAAAAAGATTAGTCTAACATCAGAATCACACTAACAAGATATTATCGTTTAGGAACTTGGACGTTTTGCATGTACCAAATGGACCTTTTGAACAAGAAATATGTGTATAATGAAAGAACTGGCCCAGATTGGGATTGGTTCTACCCAGCAAATTCTCTTTTTGGATTTTTTGATTGGTGAAGCAAAGAAGGTCCCACAGACAGCCGCTTTCTGAGAGTAAAGTGTCTTACCAGAGTACACTGGTCAGGTTCCTTGGGTTGGGAACCAGTTAGCACACCATGCCAGCCATAGATCCTTTGCGTAAATGGCGCCTAAATTTGAAGGACAATAGTTTATACATCCTTAGCCTCGTACTCATGTTTCAAGACAAAGGATTTTTTACATGAATGTGAGGCTAAGGATCTATAAGTATTGTTATTTAAATGTAGGCGCCATTTATGCAAAGGGTCTATTAATCATTTGATCTTAATCTTTCTGGTCTTTCTCTTTTTCAGGTGGATACAAATCAGGACAAAGCAAGAAGAGGATGAGCACATTCACCATCATTCAAGATGGATGATTTTATCGCCGTCTAGGACCCAGGTAAACACGTGTTCTTATGCACAAAACGTAAGTTGGCTCAGACTCTCAATTATCCTCCTGAAGTTGGATCTGAGTGCACTCTTGACAACTTGCACAGCTTTCTAAATTCCATACTATTTTTAGATTAATCTACATTGAAAGGAGCTATATTGGGTTTGTTTAATTATCTTTAGTTGTTTCACTGTGATTTCCTTCGTTTCGACATGCTCCGAGTAAAATATAATAGCCGAACGCTCGTATGTGAACAAAAACAAAGGTGTGTCTGATTAGGGCCCTTTAAGTAGAATTTTCTGTCGTTCGCTGATTCTTTGCGGGAGGGTGGAGTAAATAACTATAATAATTTTTCGGCGGATTAGCTGCGATTGAATCTCGTTTTCGTTCACTTTTCTTATGATAACATTATTCAGGAGAAAATGCGTGAAAAACTATTCAAAATATAGAAACAATCCCCTTGTTTTTTCGAGTTATGGGAACGCGAGGCACAGGCGAATGTTTCCACGTCTTTTTCGTGTTCGTCAAACATTCACAAGTGTTTCTGTAATTTGATAGAAACACGGAGAAAGTGTTTTGTATTTCGTTGCGAAAATGTTGCGAGAGTAAGAGAGGAAAATTATTCGTTTTTTTCGGTTGATCAAAGTGTAAATTTTCTTTGCTCTTGCCTTCATTGTTCTATAGGACCTTGGTCACTTGTGGTCACGTGACAAAGCAAACGCGATTGCTGTTTGAGAATGTTATAAACGTTTTGAAATAATTTAAGAACTATGACTCCTACTGTGAACACAAAAAATAATAATCGTCCAACGTAGATATTTTGATAACCTTGCTTAGCTGCTGTCAAATAATTATAAATTTAATCCGGTGGAATTATTCATACCTTCATCGCAATGCTGATTTACCGCCCTGACTGAGTTGACTTGTAGTCAGTCCGAGAAATTACTAGTCAACCACGGACAGTTCCTCTTTGTTTATTTATTTTTATGATTTTTTTTTTAAATTCTCAATTTTGAAAGGGGTACAAACAGTAAACAAGCGCGTCGATTGAAAAAAAAAATAAATAAATAAAAATATAAAAAGGAAAGAAAAAGGAAAAAATAAAGATCCGAGCTGTATTTGAATCTGTGACCGTCTTGAATTCCGGATTGAATAGCGACAGTGATCTCCACTACACCACGCAGTACACATCTGATTGTCGACACAAGTAATTCATCAAATATCACAGCTTCTGCCTATTTGGCATTTGAATGCTCCAAGATTTTTTGCGAATATGTCATTGATATCTTGAAAGTTTTAAATTCAGAACCAAGGATAAAGTTTGGCCTAAATTATGCGTTTGCAATTTAACAAAATTTTGCGGCTTTCAAAAAAGTACGATTGGAAATGGTTCCTGATCGTCACCTTTCGTGACACTTCCGATCGTTTATCGACATGAAGATGACTATGTTATATACACGTAAGCGCATGAGAGATTCGGTGCACCCTACAGTGTAAACGACAGAATCAAACTTTTGTCAGTACGTGGAGGGGAACTTTTCTTTAAAGAAGACTTTTCTTCGGGAGCGTTTAAGTTACTTTTTGGTGGGGGGATGGGGGGATGGGGGGATGGGGGCAGCATCCTTTCTCAGAGAATTTGTTTAAAGTGCCCCTATGATCAAATTCTCCTTATCCAGTTTTTTTACATTTTTTAACACGATAGGTATTTTCTAGATATGTTCCCATATTTCAATCTATTACGAACATTAGAACTCACGGTTTTTGGATCTTCATTTCCGAGAATTTACGGCCGCCATTAATTTTCCTTGTTCCAAGTCTTGGTCGAGAATTTGAGTAAATGACGTCATTTACTCAAAAATACCACACGGGTTAGAATTATAATAACAAGTAGTAGAATTCTACTACTATACTAATGCCAATGTTGCTATCTGATTGGCTAAGCTACTCGTATACTATCAACCATTAGAGTGCAGTAGCTGTCGATCGTCTACGAAATGCGACTTTTTTTATCGTTTTTCCGAAGTTTTGGAAGAAAGTTTAGATGTAAATAGATAACTAAATTCCTGAGACGACTGAAAAAAAGGAAATTGACGGTTTCTTGACTTTAAAAACTTGAAATTATTGAAAAACCGGGTGCGCGCACGTAAACAACTGCAAATTACCAAGGACAATTCAATACGTGCGATTTTGTTAGAGCCTGAAGTTCAATAATGTGGAGAAAAATAATTGGAAACCGTTATTTGCGTTAATTTCAGTTAGGATTCTACTCTCTCTATTCGCTCTCGATTTCTATGGGGTGATAGTTGATTCGGCCTTCGGCCTCATCAACTATCACCTCATAGAAATCTCGAGCTCATAATCTAATTGTTAATTAGTGTAGAAAAATTGCACGAGTATAAGAGCCAAAGTTTTTGTTATTCTTTATGGGAATTGCTGTGCTAATCGTTATTATAATTTCAACCCGTGCGGTATTTTTGAGAAAATGACGTCATTTACTCCAATTGTCAACCAAGACTTGGGACAAAGAAAGTTAATTGCGGCCGCAAATTCTCGGACGTAAAGCTCCAAAAAACGTGAGTTCTGATGTTCGTAATAGATTGAAATTTGGTATCATAATTAGGAAAGACCTATTGTGTACGAGATCATAGGGGCACTCTAATCTACTGTGTGTATTTCAACAGATCTTTGCATCCTTCATCGTTTCTTTTTCTGGCTGGTGGAATTCGTGAAACATGTATTTTACTGAGAGCTTTGGGACCTTTTTTGTAGTCACGTGACAATCTAGACGTGATTAGTACCACTGCGTCGTCTTGCAAAACCTATTTTCACTGTTAGTCTTGCTGCGATTTCATTTTACTTTGGTGAAAGAATTAAATGTCTATTCAATATGTCTTGACGAGAATATTTATACTTAGTTAGGTGGAGAAATTGATTAGTTAAACAAGAACATGCTATTTTAGGCTTTGCTTATATTGTTATATCCCGTGCGACTTACACGAAGTCGTGGTTAGATATATATATTTAGTGTGACTCACATGAAGTGTGTGATAATAAAAACCATGTGCTTTTGGAGTGTTACATTGGCGACGAGGAGAAAAACAAGAGAGAATTATGACGGAACAAACAGCAGCAACAAGTGGAGCAGCACAAGCGATTCAAGTCGTCACAGAGACTAGAAACCTTCGAACACAGCCATTTATCATCCCCGACGAAGCGAACAGCGTCGGCAAAGCATGGGAAGAATGGCTGGAGGGAATTGAGCGAGAATTCTGATACTTCAGAATTACGAAGGCCGTCGATAAGAAGGATGCTATAATAATTTACGGCGGAAAAGAGATAGCTCGATTAGAAAAGAGCCTACCGGATCCAGAGGTGGAAGATGTGTACCTGAAGTTGCGTACTAAGCTGAATGATCACTTCACTCCAAAGAAGAATAAGCATCATGCGAGGTATTTATTTTTGAAAATGAGGCCACACATGGGTGAAACCACAAGTGCATACGCGGCAAGGCTGCGAGAGAAAGCGAAGGAATGTGAGTTTGGAGCTACATTCGACGAGAGAATTTTGGAGCACATAATTCAAACCATTGATAACAAGAAGATGATTGAGAAAGCCATTAGCAAGACGTGGGATCTGACACGATTTCTGACCGAAGCAAGCCAGACGGAGGATATTGCGAGGCAAATGAAAGATATGGGAAGTGAGAATGTTTCCCGTGAGAATGTTTCTCGTGTGCATTCCGATTTGCAATACCCCAAACAACAAAGCAATGGATCCAACGAAACACAGCGGCCTGGGAAAAAGCACAAATGTCAATATTGTGGATTGTTTGGAGTCCATGAGAAAGGGAAAGATTGCCCTGCCTATGGTAAGAAATGCCATAAATGCCACAAATTGAACCATTTCTCCTCTGTATGCAAATCTGAGATTACTCGTAGCCACAAGTTCAGAAGACAGAAGCAAAGTAAAAGGAAAAGCAGTGGGAGAATTAAGAAGACAACTGAAGATGCAGAATCCACGAGCTCGGATGATGATTTTTTCGGCCAGGCAGTGCAACACTTAAAGCAGGCCAAGAAGATAAGAGTGATTGGCAAAAATGGTGATGATTATCGAACTGTTATGGTGAGATTAAATGACGTGGATGTCTTGATGGAAGCTGACAGTGGGGCGGATGTTAATATTATGGACGAACACCAGTTTAAGGCATTCAGCCACAGAACACATGACAAGCCAATCCTTGCAAACAGTAATGTCAAGTTGCGTACTCTCCAGCACAAACTCGAGGTCAAAGGAGAATTTCAAACTGTGATTCGTAATGAGACGTGTGGGAAACCGACCAAATTTGTTGTAGTGTCAGGAAGGATCCAATCACCTCCACTGATTAGCAAGGAAACACTAATAACATTAGGAATGTTGAAGATTCAACCAGATGGCAGCTTCGCTGAGCCCAATGATCTGGCCATATCTGTGGAGAGACATAATGCTAACACTGTTAAACAGGCAGAAGGTGAACAGGATATGAAAGATTTAATCACTAAGTATAGCCACTTATTTCAAGGTATTGGCAAGATAGAGGACAAGAAGAATGGTGGCGAGATCCTAAGCCGATTCCATATGAAACCCGGAGCAGTGCCGGTAGCACAGAAACCTAGGCAGGTACCATACTATCTGCAAGAGCCGCTGAAAAAGTGGTTGGACTTAGGCATTCAAGAAGATATCTTCGAGAAAGTACCTGACGATGAACCAGTTACCTGGTGCTCCCCTGTGGTGGTGCAACCAAAACCGAGGTTTGCAGGTTTGCGATTGGACCAGCTGGAGCCACACATGATGAGAGCGAGTGTTGACCTACGAGTTCCGAACCAGTACATGGAAAGGAGCCGGATCTCACAAGCACCAATAGTGGAAGATTTCATTCACAAGTTCCATGATTGTACTATCTGGACAAAATTGGATCTCCGACAGGGGTACCACCAGCTAGTGCTACACCCAGAATCGAGATCAGTCGCTACCTTCAGCACCCCCTGGGGTAATTTCAGACCTAAAAGGCTTGTATTTGGTGCAAAGGCATCACAAGATCTATTTGATTAGGCAATGTACAGAATTTTTGGCGACATTCCCCAATGTCTTAACCAGAGGGATGACATCTTGATTGGAGCGAGCAATTGGAAGGAACACAATGAAACACTGGAGTCAGTATTTCAGAAAGCTGAAGATTATGGAATCACCTTCAACGAGCCTAAGTGTGAATTTGGCCAGAAACAAATCACCTTCTATGGTTACCAATTTGGCCAGGGTGATTTAAGACCTACACCGGAGAAGGTACGGGCCATCCATGAGTGCAAACCCCCTCAATCGAAGGCAGAGGTAAGAAGTTTCCTTGGTATGACTGGTTATCTATCCAAATTTATACCTCGGTATGCTTCGCTCACGAAACCACTGAGAGAGCTTACTCACAAGGAGGCTAAGTTTCACTGGGGAAGAGAGGAAGATGATGCATTTGAAGAATTGAAAGCCAACATCTCCAGCAAGGATACAATGGCATTCTTCAACCCCAAGCTACCAATCATGGTGAGAGTCGAAGCTAGTTACAATGAAGGTTTATCAGCTGGCCTTTTTCAGCAATCTGCCAGGGGCTGGCAACCAGTGCATTTCATAAGTCGTACTCTGACTGATGTGGAAAAGAGGTATAGCCAGACAGAGAAGGATGCTTTATGTGTTAAATGGGCCAAGGATCGATTTTCTATCTACCTTCTTGGTGCACCCAGGTTTACGATTATTACTGCACACAAACCACTCCTGCCATTGTTTAATAAGCCAACGGCGAAGCTTCCCCCCCGGATCGAGAAATGGGTGATGGACATGCAGGATGTGGACTTTGAAATGAAATACGAGCCTGGTAAAGATGAGGCTGACCCTCTAGATTTCTTGTCAAGGCACCCATTACCAGTTGTTGGAAACAATGACACTGAGAAGATTTTGAAGGCAAGCATTGAAACGGAGCATGCAGTGGTGCTAGACAGAGTTAGAGAAGAAACACATCGTGATAGAGCTTTGCAAAAACTGAGCCAAACTATCAGGAAAGGTAATTGGGAGACCAGCAAGAAGGATGCTGACCTGGCACCATTCTACCCGATTAAGGACGAAATTTACGAAGCACAAGGTCTGATATTCAGAATGGAAAGAATTGTTTTACCAATGGTGTTACAGCAGAAAGTCATCAGATCAGCCCACAAGCTGGGACATCTGGGAACCACCAAGACGAAACAGATGCTTAGGGCTAAGTATTGGTTCCCCGGCATGAATGCGATGATTGACCAAATGATAGGTCATTGTTTTGACTGTCAAGTTACTACCAAAGATCGCAGACAAGAACCTATCAAACCATCGGTGATCCCGAAGGAACCTTGGGAAGAGATTTCAATCGATTTCGGAGGACCTTACCCAGACGGTCATTACAACTTGGTAGCAATTGATCAAAGAACCCAATACCCGGAAGTAGAGGTGGTGTCCTCAACAGCAGTGAAGCCGACTAAAGAGAAGTTGAAGAAAATGTTTGCTCATCACGGTGTACCCAAACGAGTGCAGTCTGACAATGGTCCGCCATTTAATTCGAAAGAGTTTGCAACCTTTGCAAAAGAAGAGGGTTTTGATCATCATCGTGTGACACCAGAACACCCCCGAGCCAACGGCCAGGTGGAACGGTTTATGCAAGTGTTAAACAAGACGGAACAAATCGCCCATCTCCAGGGAAAAACTGGACTTGACAGGAATATGGCTGTCTGTGATATGTTGATGGCATATAGGGACACACCTCACCCTGCCACTGGGGTTACTCCATACCAAGCTATGTCGAATAGGCCTATTAGGACCAAACTTGATCACACAGTACCAAGAGAAAGAAGTGAGCAGGATGAGCTGATCGATGAGAAAGACCGAGTATATAAAGAGAAGATGAGACGCGATGGCGTGAATATCAAAGAACACAACTTCTGTGTGGGAGACTATGTCCTACTTAGACAAAAGAAGGTGAATAAATGGTCGACCGCCTATGAGCCTATCTTCTACACAGTTATCAGAATTAGTGGTTCGACGATCATGGCAAGGCGAGTTACAGATGGTCGTGAGATAACCCGAGATTCAAGCCAGTTTAAATTGGCTAATGCTATCATGCATGAGGAAGGTGCCAAAGGAGAAGATAGTGAGGATTGGAGAGAAACACTACTTATGAATTCTGGCAATCCAAGCACAGTCCAGTCCAGCAGTCCAGTCCAAGCCATCCCTGAACAAAGTGATTCTGCTGAAGAGACTGTTGCAAACGGATCATTAGGGCATGCCAACCAACAGTTGGAAGAGCTTCCTACAGTTCAGACAGAAGAAGGTTCTACTTCCAGCTCTCCTACTCCCAGAGTACAGTCATCTAGGCCTAGACGAGAGCGACGTCGACCTGCTTATTTGACTTATTACGTCACGTGACATGTTTACATTAATTTTGATCGGACACCAGAAGCATTTAGAATATGCAATTGAGTTGAACTGCAGTATTAATTAGATAAACTTTGATATTTTGTTATGAGCATACTAACCTACTAACCCACTAGTTTTAAACATTAATTAGTCACATTAAGTCTCAAGACTTTGGCTCTGATTGATTCAAAGACTCTGGAACATTGAATTGGATTTTGCCATCCTGCGTTATTATTTTATTGTATGTGGACTGTGTAGACAACTGCAAAAAGGGGGAGATGTTATATCCCGTGCGACTTACACGAAGTCGTGGTTAGATATATATATTTAGTGTGACTCACATGAAGTGTGTGATAATAAAAACCATGTGCTTTTGGAGTGTTACATATATCTTTTCCCGTTCTTTAAAAGTTTTAAGCGGTCAAAACAGTGAACAGGCGCATCCAAAAACAAAACAAGAAGGCAAAAAAGAAAGGTTCCGAGCCGTAACCGAACCTGTGTTCATCTAGACTGTGGAGCGGGAATGATCTCCACAAAACTGAATCAAATAGCGTTTGTTTGTTTTCCATTTCGTTTTGTTTAGCTTTGTTTTGGTTCCTTTTATTACTGCAAGGTAGTTTTCATAATGTTGTTTAGGTATGAGGAAACCGTAAAAATTGTGCTCAGAATTTAAAATAATAATAATAATAATAATAATAATAATAATAATAATAATAATAACTTTATTTAAGTGTCGAATGTATTTAGCACTATTGTGCTAATTGGGGACACTGTAGATAAGTAACCAAATATTACAAATAGAAAATAAACTATTAAGAATCCCAACTGGTGGGAGGCTGACCAGTTGGCTATTTACGCAACGCAGTCGAGGAGTTGAACTCGGGACTACCGAGAACAAATCCAGATAGCAGTAGGGTGAAGGATTTGAACCAGGGACCACCAGATTTCAAATCCAGCGCCCTAAACCACTCGGCCACACTGCCTCCCAAAATCATTGACAAATTTTGCCTTAATTGCTGCGTGTGTGTTAACAAAATTTTGCGCCTATTCAAAAGGTACGATCAGAAAAAAATTCGTCCTAGCTTTTCATGAAGCGTTCGATTCACATATCTTGAAAATTATAAACGTTAGACAAATCAAACGAACGTGGTGTTTAGTTCAAATCGCATGGCAGTTATCAAGTCATATCTAGCCAAAATGACATCATTCGATCCGCCATCTTGGATTACTGGTATTTTTGAGAGAAAAAGGAAAGGAAAATCTAAGGACGTGAAGTCACGTTATGTTCCCCAATAACTTTGAAAAGTCACGACCTTTAGCCACTTTTGCTGTTGAACTCACACTTTGTTCGACAAGACAATAGATCACTAACAAGTCACAAGTATACAATCAGCCTTAAAATAAGAGAGGAAGCGGCTACAGTGATTACATCGGCCCAATGAAAATAGAGGTTTCAGAAATATAACGTCTTACTGAGGTGTCTTGAGCTTCGTCTAACGAGCTTTCGTGTGTGTGCTACCCTTTATGTTAAGCTATTACTCCTTTTAAATACCGTAAATACCTTCGTATTGGGAGGCGCGGTGGCCTCATGGTTAGTGCGCTCGTCTCCGGATCGAGCGGTCCGGGTTCGAACCCTGGCCGGGGACATTGTGTTGTGTTCTTGGGCAAGGCGCTTATTTAATTTTTCCTAAATCGTAGCCTGACACGATCATTTTTTTAATATATCATCTGCGCGTAAACACCAACATAAGCTGTTTATTGACATAAAAAGCTGATCCTAAAGCTTAAATCGCGGCACCGTTAGTACTTAACATGTTCACTAAACGTGTTCACAGACTGAAACAATGTACAAATCTAATACTACATGACGAAAACTATACACCCTCTGTCTCATTACTCGTCCACAAAATGGGGCGAGAGGAGGGGGGCGCTTATTCGAGGGGGGGGGGCGCTAATTTCGGCCGATAGGAGGGACGCTTATTCAAAGGCGGCGCTTATTCGAGGGGGGCGCTAATTCGAGGATTTACGGTATTTAATGAATTTTTAAGAGTAAGAAGTATTTACCGAATGGTGCTTAAAGGAGCTGTGTCACGAGTCTAAGCCAAATTGAGTGAAATATGAAAACAACCATTTGAAAACAGTGAAGAAATGATGAGCAACATTACAATATAAGAACGCTGTTTTAAAGGCCTATGGAATTGTGCCTTCGAAAGACAATTTCTCAAGTTTTCAAAAACCTATATTGAAACGGATTGCGATATGGGTTTTTGAAAAACTGTTAGACATGAACAGTTTTTAAACTTAATCTCGTTTGTTTATCACCTTTAATTATAACGCCTAGGAATTTGTTTGTAATGAAGCCATGGTTTTGTCAAATAGATCTATAGCGTTTATATCTATAGGGTTTCATAGCGAGTATTTGGTTAAACGAAATAATATAGACCAGACTCAGCTGTGACACAGTCCCCTTTGTGTCATCTTTTGTTTGTTCGTAATGAAACGACAAATTATTCGTAAAATAGTGATAGGCAATATTGGTGTAACTGAATTCTGAGAAATTGTTTTTATTTATTCCAGGTAGGACGCTTTTTCAGTCACGAAGAGCAGCTGAGGCCTGGGTGGACTGTTAATAACCTCAAGATGAATTGATCATACACCATGGTGATGCGTGAGAGTGACTAGCCGATAGGTTTTATATGTCTACCGAATAGTGTATGTACCGGTGACAGGTTAGATATCTCTTACTTCTAAGAAATAGTTTTTGGAATCGGACTGTGGCAAACAGTATTTTAGTGGAGTCATGACACTATGGTCGAATTACCTACCAAAAGAAGGAAACTTGAAAACCGCAAGGGGAAAAACCCGGCTGGCTACCTCAAACCCGGCTGGCTACGCTTTCATTTTAGCCTGGTGAAAACTCGTACGATAAAATTAGTGTCGAATATTTTGTTTCCTGAGGTGCAAGTTTCAATGGCTCCTTGTGAAAGAAAAAAGAAAATTTCAACTTTCTTTACTTCACTATTCCCAATCGAGTAGGGGCAAAAATTGCCCCTGTGCCGATGAATTTATTTGGTTTGTAAGCCGCGGCAATGAAAAGGATGACGCATTTTCTCACCAAAAGTTAATGTTTACGATCTAGAATATCCGCGAAGTTCATAGTCATTCAAATTGTTTGTTCCAAAAACAATGCAAATGGTAATTTTATCGAATGTCATTCTGTGATCATTATAATTTACATGTTACTGTTGTTATTTACGTACAGCGCGGCTAGCTTAAAACCCTTCAATCTTTCGTACTTAGTTTTTGCAGCAAATCGCGAATAGAAGTTTCTAAGTTTATTTAGACTTAGTGGCAGTTATATGTTGAAAGAATTTTTAAATCTTCGAGTCTATTAATTATTCGTAAACTTTGTAGTTGTCGAAGGAAAACAGCGGCGGTATGTAATTGTTTTATTTTTCTCAAAGGTTTAGTAATAGAACTCTGTCGCGGGTCATTAGTTCATAATCTAGTTCCACATATTGTGATTATCGCGGTAACTCAAGAAAGTTGCAGCTATTAGAGGAAAATAACGCAGGGTTTGTAAACGAAGGTTTTATTATGATCATAACATCTTTAGAATATGGCGGAGGTAAGAAGACGAAGAGTTACGGACTTCGCGTGTACGTGTACACTGTTGTTTATTGAATGCGAAAGATTTGTACTGTAATATTAATCTTTATTGGTTTTTGTCTGCTGAATTGTTACAAAATAAAGTGACTTTATCATGTTACAAACTTGTGTCAGTTTATTGAAAACCATGCTTACAAGACTCTTTTGCAGATGCCGTACAAATGACGAGTACCAGACAAGAAAATTTTCAATCTTGGAAGGAAGGCAAAAATCGATGTGGAAGTTACAAGAAACCTAATGTACTGTACGTCGTGATTGTAAGTAACTGATAACTTCGTGTCGGTTTAAAACGAAGTTCAAACTTCGGGTTTCCCTACACGGAAGTATCAGTTACTTGTAAGTCGTGACTATAGGTAACTAATAACTTCGTGTCGGGTAACCCGAAAAAACTTCGGATTCCCCAAGACGAAGTTATCGGTTACTTACAGTCACGACTTTCAAGTAACTGATGCCTCCGTGTCGGGAACCCGAAGTTTGAACTTCGGCTTAAACCGACACGAAGTTATCAGTTACTTACAGTCACGACGTACAGTACATTAGGTTTCTTGTAACTGGGACACTCCCCTAGTACGCATGCGTATTAGCCGGGCTACTGTACCACAAGGATGGGTGGACCAAACTCTTGGTATAAGTATAAAAGAAATGCTAGTTAGTGGTGGTGGCGGGGAGGTGGCGGTGTTCCACATCAATTTTTGCCTTCCTTCCAAGGTTGACAATTTTTCTTTGGCCACTTCTTAAAACTTGTCACGTTTCCCGTTTCCCACCAAAAGACTTAGAAAAAATTTTATTTTAAAATATGATATCAAACGCGCATGCGTGCATGCAAAGTTGTACCACAAGGACGAGAGCTCAAAACTCTCGTTATAAGTATAAAAGAAATGCTAGTTAGTGGTAGTGGCGGGGAGGTGGCGGTAATCCACATCAATTTTTGCATTCCTTCCAAGGTTGAGATTTTTTTTTTCCAGGGCACTTGCAAGATTGTCTTTTGTCTTTCGCCTTTCCCCCACATTGGTCATTTCAAAGGCATCTGAAATAGAAGAGAATGACTTAAAACATACAAATATTTCCCACCAATTAAGAGACTTAGAATATTATTCCAAAAGAACATGATCGTAACAACTTAGTTAGAAGCTACTTAGACTTATACCATACCTTCGATGACTTAAACTTAAACAATATCTCCGAATTTTATATGCACTTGTACTTGATGTACCAAAACCGGCACAATCAAAACCAGCTATAGCGAGACACGTTTTTTCACTTGAACTTCCATACTGTCATTGCGCGACTTCTCAGAAAGAATATTTTCTTTCACATGTAAATCTGCATGTAGCTGTCCCTGAACCGGCACGATTCAAAATCGATCGTAGCGAAATTTGCTTTCATCTTCACCTTTGAAAAAGTACTGTTGACGTCTAATCAAGTTAACGGCCAAATATGCAACAAAAGGTTTCAACCGTTTAAAATCTGTCTAGTTCTGTACCTAAAATTCCTTACACACTCGTAAACTTGGGCTTGTTGAATGCCTTGATATGAACGACATAAGATTACGTATAGCAAATATATAAACAATACGACTTACCCGAGTTTGCCCATCGCGTTCAGAGGATTCATTCGATAGCGGGCATGATGTCCTTGAAAGCCATCTTCTCAAACTTTGAAGCTGCTTGCTGTTGAAGCCTAAGGGAAACAAAAAGTAATAAAAAGAAGTTAATCTTATCCGACTGTCACTGTTAACTTTCCGTATAAATTAAATAAACGCAAATAAGATGCAAATGACGAGACGTTCTTCCGTTTTGCGATAAACACATCACGCTTTTTTTTCACAAGGCAAGCTATTTTTTAAAATATATATACATATATTTTCAAATAATCAGCTCCCCTTTAACCTTCTTTTACGACCAACAGTGATTATTAAAATTTGATTTTATCATCTCAGAACGCTGCGATAACTGTAAACATGACAAATTTATAATTATTTGCTTGTTCAACGTTTTAGTACTTCAAAGCTGAGGATCATAAATTTTACGTTTGTATCTTTAGCGAGATAAAATTTTCCCCCCAAAACAAAACAAAAACAATTAAGCATCAAAGTATTACATTGTGTGCACTGTTTAGGTACGTCAGGCTGACCATTAGTGCGCGCCACTCGTATGCTTATGTAGTCAAGTTTTCCGCGCGAAATTGTATCAAGTCGAGTTGGCGCAGTGGTTTGGTGCGCGCCTCTCGCTCCGGGACAGAGTCGCGAGTTCAATTCCCGGTCCTGGCGTACAAAGTACTTTTTTTCCTTTTTAAAACCAGAAATTAATTGACCAAACCTTCCTCGTGTACCAATTTTTAAAAAATCAATTTTACAGTGCAAAATCCGATCGCTTACATTGAAGGAAAAAGAGCAAAGAATTTATCGTAAAATGTAATTTGCGTTCAACCATCGAAAAACCGATACTTTTTACACGGATGGAAAAGGACGCCAATAGGACTTCTCCTGGCCAAACGAACTTGCTTCATGGTTCCAAAACTTTTATAGCTCGATCTATTCGATATTCTTATACTAAATACGCAGCAAAGTTCAGCCAATGTCGCAATGTTGGTCTAATGACCGGTTTCGTTATTCTAAGTAGTGAAATTTCTCTGCCGTTTTGCAACTTGAATTATGTAGCGGTAAAGCTAAATAAAAAATCTCAAAAAAGCTTTCAAGGTTGGTTCACGCTTCCTACAAAATCAACAAAATGGCGGTTCCGCCGCTAAAAATCACTCGCGCGCGAATCCCGCCAGCCACACATGTCACATATGGTTCTGAGGTTGTAAAACAGAACATTGCACTCCGGTCCACGCGGTAGCACTGATATGTTATTTTGAAAATTCTCAAACTAAATTGCAATTTCAACCAACACTGACCAAATCGGATCCCGATCGCTGTTACAACCAAACCAAACGCCGTTGAAGTATAATGAACGTAGTACCACATGTACGCATATTGGACCTATTCGTAGCCATTTAAGATATCTAAGGGGGCTCACCTGTATTGAAGCGAAACCAATTATTACCACGTTTAACATCTTTGTTAAGTTGAACAACTTTGGTTTTTAAAGCTGTGGAGGGTAAGAACATTATTTGAACAGTGTTTCCTTCTCATTTAGCGGGTTGGTACTAACGCTAGCTCAGTTCAATCAATTTGTACCATGCTGATGCAGACAGTCTAACTTCAAAACCAGGCAAGTTTCTATTTTGAACTGTTTTGATGTGAAAACCACGCTATGTTAAGGACACAGAAACACAGGGGCCGGAGAAAAAATATACTTGGAGAACCCAACTCCTTTGCAGGTCAGTTCGTACACCCATATCTCTGCATTTCTCTCTAACAAAATTTCTCGCCAACAAAAATATCATTCTAACAGCACAAGATTTGTAACAAGACAATTTACAGCATCTTCGGAGAATGCAAAGACGCCAATCAACCAAACAATTTTCTTACAACCATTGTGCAAGTACTTTAAAGTAATATTTTCTTTTAGATGTGCGTGCAGTTTTGATCATAAAACCTACAGGTAACAACCCGTTTCTGGCATAGGGTTAGGCTTATAAGGGAGAGACCCCTGGGTTTGCCAGCCAGCACAACTTTGGCTGAGTGACCCATCTTTCAAGGAGCAGGTCTCTTGCTACCCTGATGTGACATCATATCTCGAAATCTGACTCAAACCTGCATTGATAATCAGTCTGAAATCTCTCTTAATTATTTACCGAGATTTTTTCCCATTAAAACAGCAGGCAGGTGACTGTTTTCGTCCCATTAACTGATTCTGGCTACAGAATTTTGTCACAGATTTTAAATCCAGTAAACGTGGGTTAGTTAAACGCGCCGATTGAGGTAACATTTAGCATAGCCAATCAAATAATCAAATCCACAGTAAATGTTAGCAACATAACTTACTTGAGTTTGTCTCTCGTGTTAACGAAAAATGTGAGAGGAACTTTTTAAACAGTGTAAATGATGCTTTGGAAAGTCGCCTTCTTGAACATTTGAAACCAGCCACCGTTGATACCTGAAAGAACAAGATAAGAACCTTAATTTCAGTGTCAAAAACAAAAATTTTTACCTTTATTTCACTTCCCTATCATATTTCGTACTAGTTGTCGTCTCATAATAAAAGACAAAGAATAAACACAAATAAGATGCAAATTGTTTAACGAAAACACATCTACTATAATTGTTTGTGTTACACTACAGCAATTTAACTGACTACAATAAACTGATTTTAAATAAACAGTTCTGAAGCGCGAACTAATAATCAACGCCACGTTGACTTTTCTATGACTGTCAGTAATAAAATTTTAATTAAATTCAGTACACAATTACAAATATATAATTGTCTTTGCCATGATTTACATACATGTACTTCAAAGCTGGGTTCATAAATTTATTATCCCACTTGATAGACTTGCGCAAAAAGAAAAATATATAACATTTGAAATATACAGTATGATGTATGCTGTGATCGAATAGCTGTATTTTTTAGTTATCTGATTCAATGATTGGCTGTCAGGTATACAATGCCTTCTGATTGAATACTGTAGCCAATCGTTTTGCAGATACCCCAACTGACTTTTTGTTTTTTTGTAATGCCTTTTACGAGCATGGTAAAATTTCTTGCAGAGTTGCATCCAAAACAGAACATTGTGTGCAGATCCACAGGACGGATTACACTTTCAATGAATGGTAACCCCAAATTTGGATCTCTAATTACCCCTCACTTCTTTTCTCATTCTTTTCCCACTTTTTCTTTTTTATTTTATTCACTTTTTCCTAACTTTCTATTTTCCTATTTAATAATAATAATAATAATAATAATAATAATAATAATAATAATAGCTAGAATGTTATGTCCAAACAAGCGAGGAAGAACTGTTAAAAGCCGTCAGGAGGGATGGGGATGAGAATAGAGAAACAGCTGCCAACTTTAAAGCGAGGAGAAGAACTGAAAATATTCAAGACTGGAAAGAAAAGCCGTTATATGGACAGTTTGCAAGACAGGGTGAAGAACAAAGAAGTGAGGAAACATGGACCTGGTTAAAAGAAGGAAAGCTCAAGAGAGAAACAGAAGCTCTTATCATTGCTGCACAAGATCAAGCAATACGAACAAACTATATTAAAACGATGGTTGACAAGTCACAGAATGACCCGAAATGTAGGATCTGTAAGCAGGGTAATGAGACCATTAGCCATATTGTAAGTTCGTGCTCGAAACTGGCACAAAAAGAATACAAAAGGAGACATGATAACGTGGCTAGAGCAATCCATTGGGACCTGTCAGGAAAATGTGGGTTTGAACGAAAGGAGAGATGGTATGACCATGTTCCAGACAGTGTGCTTGAAAATGAGGATTACAAACTTCTATGGGACTTCAGTGTGCGAACAGACCATGAAATAGGGGCTAGGAGACTGGATTTGGTGATCATTGACAAGAGAGACAAGAGCTGTCAGATTATAGATGTGGCAATTCCAGAGGATAATGGGGTGAGAGAGAAGGAAGATGAAAAAGTTGAAAAGTATCAAGATCTAGTAAGAGAAGTTCGAAAAATGTGGGGTGTGAGGACAAAGGTTATTCCAGTGGTAGTGGGAGCATTGGGATCAACACCACTGCGATTGAAGGACAATCTGAGAGCCATTGAGGTGGGCATTCCTGTTGGACTGATCCAGCGATGTGCATTGTTGGGGTCGGCAAGAATTCTTAGAAAGGTGCTGGAGATGTAGAAAGAAGAGAAAAAGCAAACAAGGGGTGTTTCTTGGCCTCCCTAGGCAACTTGTTGTTGCCCGGAGCCAATGACGAAACCAGCTTCAATATCATCAATAGCTGTGCGAATCTTTAATAATAATAATAATAATAATAATAATAATAATAATAATTGTAACTATTGATAGACTGGCCCGCCTAGAATAGCGCTAGCTATCCGTGGGCCAGTCCAACTGTAAAATGTACATTAAGGTATAAAAAATGATTGATTGAATTATAACCAAACCGAACGTGGGTAAAGGGTAAGTGATTAAGGCTAGTTCCATATGTATGCCTAGCGGACCTATTTCAAGACAATCTGAAGTTTCCAAATGAGACTACCTGTATTCTGGTGAAATGGATGAAAGATTGTCATGTTCAATATCCTTGGTCGTAAGGTTGAATACCTTTGGTCTTAAAATCCTGTGGAAGTTAAACATTTTATTTGAAGAATATTAATTAATCAACAAATTGTTAATATTAATGATAATAAATTATCATAAATTCTAATCATTATTTAATTAGTAATTTTCTCCTCAGTTTGCAGGTCAGCACCAGCCATTTATTTGCCAGAAAATAAATAATAAGTAATCAAAACAGTGAATAAAATTGATTTTATACTTGGCAAAATCCTACTCAAAATAGTACATATACTAAGTAAGCTGAGTAGTCACATAAATTTTCAAATTTTATCTGGGTTGTAAAACTGAAGTCAGAAAAAAAATAAATAGGTAAGTTAATTAAATTTTAAGAAAAGAGAAAACTAATACTTTCTCAAGATCAGTTTCAATAATGCAAAAAGTTGAAATTCAAATCAGAGCAACAATCTATTAGACATTTTTGAACTGTTCTTTTGTAGTATCAGTTTCTTTTACACACAGGGAAACAAAAGCTCCAGACAAAGGCAACATGAAATCAACTCCTATACAGGTCAGTTCTTACACCAATCTCGTGTGGAGGTCAAGATCAATTTTGTCTTGTACTCGCAATTTGAATATAAGACCAGTCTATGCTTCACAGATCAAGAAACTCAGAAAGAGATTTTTTGGTGGAACCAGCTCCCTTGTGGGCCAGTTCTTACACCCATCTCCTGTACAAAGTTCAAGACCCATTCAGCACATGCAAAAAGTTCAATTGTTCCTAAACATGTTTTTTTTTATCTTGCGCTGGCAATTTGGATATGGGACCAGTCTATGCTTCACAGATCAAGAAACTCAGAAAGAGATTTTTGGTGGAACCAGCTCCCTTGTGGGCCAGTTCTTACACACATCTCCTGTACAAAGCTCACGATCCATTCAGCGCATCCAGACAGTCCAATTGTTCCTAAACAAGTTTTTTTTTATCTTGTGCTGGCAATTTGGAAGGGGGACCAGTCTATGCTTCACAGATCAAGAAACTCAGGAAGAGATTTTTGGTGGAACCAGCTCCCTTGTGGGCCGGTTCTTACACCCATCTCCTGTACAAAGTTCAAGATCCATTTCAGGTATGAAGACAGTCCAATTGTTCCTAAACAAGTTTTTTTTTCTCTAGTGCTGGCAATTTGGAATGTGGGACCAGTCAATGGTTCACAGATCAAGAAACTCAGGAAGAGATTTTTGGTGGAACCAGCTCCCTTGTTGGCCAGTTCTTACACCCATCTCCTGTACAAAGCTCAAGATCCATTCAGTCATGAAGGCAGTGCTGGTTCTGAAACAAGTTCTTATTTTTCACCTCTTTTCTGGGACCAAGTCTATGCTTCACAGATCAAGAAACTCAGAAAGAGATTTTTGGTGGAACCAGCTCCCTTGTGGGCCAGTTCTTACACCCATCTCCTGTACAAAGCTCAAGATCCATTCAGCCCATGAACACAGTCCAATTGTTCCTAAACAAGTTTCTTTTTTTATCTTCTACCAGCAATTTGGATGTGGGACCAGTCTATGCTTCACAGATCAAGAAACTCAGGAAGAGAGTTTTGGTGGAACCAGCTCCCTTGACCTTGTGGGCCAGTTCTTACACCCATCTCCTGTACAAAGCTCAAGATCAATTCAGCACTTCCAGACAGTCTAATTGTTCCTGAACAGGTTTTTTTTAAATCTTGCCCTGGCAATTTGGATGAGGGACCAGTCTATGCTTCACAGATCAAGAAACTGTGGTAGAGTTTCCGGTGGAACTGACCACATCCATATTTGTGTGACCTTACACTCTTTTATAAAATTGTCTTGGATTGATGGATAAATCAAATTTTCCTTGCCCCCTAATTTATTAATTAACTTGAAATAGTAAACAAAAATTTATTGAAATAGTCTCTGTCAGAAAAATTGGAAAGAAATTTTCTCAGTCAGTTAAAACAAACTGTCACAGGACCAGGCCATATTTGTTATTCTGGGTTTGACAACTTCACAATAATTTACACATAAAGGCTGCAGCAGTGTAGTGTTTTGTGATTTACAGGATGAAGCTGGGCAAATACTTAACTGAATGCAATTCTTTGTTTCTTGGTATCTAGTCACAGAGAACATTATCACTTGAGTTCTTTTCTCCTGATGGAGGAAAACAAATGAAAGATATTTATAAACTATATGTAAATAATATTTAATTAACCCAAAGGAATACATGTAATTGTATACAGCACATGCCCTACAGGCTTGGGAAAGGTGCCTTGAGAAAGGTGGAGCTAAGCAAGATACGAGCCTCAAGCAGCCCATGCAGGTATCCATGGCAACACTGCTACCAGCAATCACCAGGCACTGTAATACTGGCAGACACAGTGGAGATACTTATTACCCACACATGTATATTTACTGTTAGCTCTGAAAGAGAGGCAGGGTGAAAAAGCACGCTACAAACATGAATGGCACTCAAAGCAAACTGCAAGTTCTTCCACAGCTAGCAAGCAACACTCTTAAGTCCTGCAAAATCCTGTATGAGACCCCACAGAGCATGTCCCCCGGAAAGGCTGCTGACCAGCACTAGCTCAAGTCAAACGTTGCCTAAATTACATTTAGCCACACAGTGTATCACTTGACCAATATATTTACCATAAATTATGAAAATATCCTCAAGGGAACTGTGTTTAGTTTAAAAACATTACATGTAACTACTCAAGTGACGTCTTACCGTAATTCAGAAACAAGTGGTGATGTAGACCTTCTACATGCAAAGTGAGAGCCTTTAACAATAGGTATGAATGCAAGAGAAGTGATTTCACCTGAATTGAAACATTTTAAGACATCACGATTTCTACTGGCTACAAGAGCTTTGTGAGTCTAGGGGAAGAAGTTGTCAATATCCTAAATACATGTGGCTAGTAAATCCATGTGATCTAACTCAACAGTCTGGGCTCAGGAAAAAAAAACAAATTGAATTCCAGGATGGGTAAATCAAAGTTTTTTCATTCAATTTGTCCTGTGTTAAAAACGTGAATCGGTTGAAAAAAGGTTTTTATCCGAGACGTCATCTCGTGCAAAAGAGTTTGAAAAACTTAAGTATTCGGGAAGAGATTTGCTCAGTTCAAAACTTGATTTACACAAGCAACTACGTTAAAATATCTTTTTCGTATTTTTTTATGCGCAAGAAATGAATTGGCGTTTTTACTTTCAAGTTTTTTTCACGACGTGATGTTCAAAAAAATTTTGGCGGGAAATTACAAGGGAAGCCATTTTGAATTTTTTGTCCAGAAAGTTGTCAGGGGAAACACTGTGCAAATTCTTCCAAATTTTTCGCCAAAAGCCTTAGTATCTATAGGGCACATTTTTTAGTGACACCTATTTAATAATTTAATTGATTTCCATTAATTAATTAACTTGTAATTAGACAATACTTGAGGCGAATAAAAGTGACTTTCACACTTAACAATTGTGTGTGTTTATTGAAATATTTTATTAGAGATAATAAAGATTACAATGAAAACTGTTTATTGACTAGTTATTACACTAATAAACAACATCAAGTAGAGCAAACACAAAGCGAAAATATATTTTATTGTTGATTATTTCTTTAAGTTTAAAATTACTTAATAAAAAAGAAAATTTAAAAAAAACAGCGCATGCGTATTTTGGGTGCCCATTTTTTTTCTAAGTTTTTGGCAGGAAAAACAAAAATTATTAAACAGAAGTTACTTACAGCAACTATAGAAATTTTTTAGAAAAAAAACTGTGCATGTGTATTTTGGTGCCCATATTTTTTCTAAGTTTTTTGGCAGGAAAAATAAAAATTTTTAAACAGAAGTTACTTACAACAACTATAGAAATTAAAAAAAAAAAAACGGCGCATGCATATTTTGGCACCCGTATTTTTCTAAGGTTTTTGGCGGGAAAAATAAAAATTTTTAAACAGAAGTTACTTCTGGCAAAGTTTTGATTTCACAAACAATTTGAGAAACTGATCAACAAAGTTTTGATTTCACATCATTTTACTTGCATAAGCGATTCGAAAACAAAGATCTCTAAAAATGTTTAATTCCCAGACAATTCAACAGAGTAAAAAAGATTCTCTGTCTTTAAACGGAAGAAAGATCCATACGGCAGTAAAAAAGCAACAAAAAAGATGAAAGCAAGTTGAACTGGTACAAGGTAAAAACTATAATTTTGTAACAAACACTTAGTCAAGTTGATAGAAACTTGGTAAGCCTTCGTTACAAAATTATAGCTTCTACTTTGTACGAGCCCATCTTCTTGCTTTAAACCTTTGGGCCTCCTTCTCACTACCGTACGGATCAGTCTTACCATCTGCATTTTGTGATACTGATAACAAACTGCTCCTATATTTTTGGCTTCCAAGACAATTCAAAATCATGGTAATAACGATGGTGCTTGCCTTATGAAACTATTTGAATTTTTAAATGGAAATGAAATTTCTAGCTTCCATTCTTGTCAAATAATCTTGAAGCAAAATCTCGTTAAGTTCTCTATTCTACCTCTAACTATATCCTTCTTGGTTGATCCTGACTTGAGGAAGATACATATTAAGCATCACAGCATCCAGCAACCTGCATGAAAATAGAGCAAAACGACAATCAACAACTGCTTCCTTACAAAAAGAATATCAACTTTTTTCTAAAGGGAAAATGAAACGTTTTGATTAACAGGATTGCGTTACGAGATGACCAAAGTAATGTAGCGGGACGACCAACTTTTGTTGGGGAGGAGTGTGTGATAAGACAAAAGAAGGTCAACATTGGAGGCTAGGGTAGATGTCATTCCCCTGATGTTTTTCCAAATGTTGAAAAGTGTTTTAAGTCTAGAAGCTAGAGCTTTCTTGAACTGTGCATTCATCCACTGGGGATATATGCCCATAAATGGATGTGACAACTGTTCGTCAACTGTCAACAAGGAATCTCTTTTAGTAAAATTAAACCTACCAGGCAACTGCAGCTGAATTGTTTCCATGGGAAAGTAGTCTGCACCAAGTTACAATGACGCACACATCAGTGAAGACATCTGTGGAAAACCTTTCTGCTTCATTCAACCTAGAATTTTACTAGCCGTGGGAAGCAACGATTCTGATTGGCCAGCCTGTAATTGTAAGTCAACAAAAAGAGTCAACACAGTCGTTTCGTCTGGGATCCGTCTAGGTTTTTTACGAAGGCACAGGAAGTTTCATTTGTAGTTTAAAACAAGCTGTTATGTTAAACATGCCTTAATGTAACAGAAGTTGACATGACATGAGTAATTTAATGCTGCCAAGCAAGTTTCGCAGTTTGATCAAGTAGCACACAAACCTAATCGGCGAAAATCACGAAAAAGCGTGGCCTTTAGGAGTTGTTTTGAACATTATGCAAATTCAAACAATCACTGCGGGCTGTCAATGCAAACAAGAGCTGCAAAGCCATCCGCTAACACAGGTGATGTTCAAGTTACATGCACAGTATCTTGATAAGTATTTTTTTAAATACGATATTTGGCTAGAAAATCATTTGCTAATTCGTACAATCACTGTAACACTATACGCAAGCAAGTTGAAATTTGAGCTTGCTGGAACTGGAAAGAGCTAGAAATATCAATTCGCACTCGCAGGCTGCGTTCTCTAAATTTGGCTGATTCGTACGTGTGTTGTTTTTTTTTCTATGCAATGAATGCTATATAATTGCGATTCAAAACTTCAACTCCAGACTAACAATTTGGACGTTAATATAAAATACATGTACTCTTGCATGAATAAAGGAAGCCACACGAAGCACAGTATTGTTTATTTCTATTGTTACGAATTCGAGATTTAAATTGTTTTCTCGAAAAATTCTTCAAGCATCTCGAAACTCAATACTCGAAACTCGAAGCTCAATAATTCTTGATTCTCGCAAGCATCGAGTACCCACGATCGAGTTTCGAGTCAAGACTGTCAACTTATATTTGACTGGTACTGTATACATATTTTAGTAAAGTAACAATGTTTTGGTTGTCAGGGTGTCTGGAAAACCCGAATAGCGAATAGCGAATATTCACGAATAGTTAATAGCGAATTGTCCCAAATGGTGCGAATAGTCTCGAATAGTGCAAACAGTGGTGAACAGTCGTGAAAGGTGGTGAATAGTGACGAATACAGGTAGTCGTCAATAGTCACCGCTTTAGATCTCATGTCCTGCCTTAATTAATTATCCAAATAAGCAAAAGAATTTCAGTGAATTTATTACCTTTTCTTCTTCGGACTCAGGCTAGGGCTGTCCATCGCCGACATTAAGAAAACAGAAAACACAAGGATAACCTGATAAAGACGTATTTACGCTTTTGTAGCAGTTAAAATGGAAGAGATTACGTTTAGAAACACCTTTTTAGCGGGAAAATCCCATCCTACGTTGCTGCGAGGTTGACTGCGAGATGTTGGGTACCCTATTTGCTACGATTTGCCACTATTTGAGACTGTTGGCCACTATTCGCACTATTCGAGACTATTCGCACTATTCATACTATTCACTATTTGCTATTCAGGACTATTCGCTGTTCGCTATTTGCGACTATTTGCTATTCGCTATTTGCTATTCGGGTTTTCCAGACACCCTGGTTGTCGTGGTAATTGTGATTGATGGCAACCAAAAATACAATAAGGAAGATATTTGTTTACAAACATTGTTTTTGTTATTTAAATGTTCAAAGCCTTAAACAAAAGAATTCTTTGTTTCACCAGCCAATAGTTCTCTAGTTGGCATATTAATAACAATTCATTGGTAACGTCAATGATATCTTTGCTATTGAAATTCAATGTCATTTACAGGCACAGTGAGAAAGGATACTAATTTTTTACATGTTAATTTCTGAGACAAAGTTTTAAAGTTTTTGAAGAGATGCTTTTAACGTGAGTTTCAAGGTTACGGACAATACATTTCTGAAAAAGTAATTTGATACATCTGGGCATAGATCTGGGTTTTAAATTTGCCACCATTTCTAAAATTCAAATTACCAGCTCGTTGGCTCGTTTTCCGAGCAAACTTAACAAATTTGTCCAGCAAATTATAACAGTGTGCTTATTAGAAACATAACCAAACGCTGGTTTATAAAATACACCCGAGCTAAAACTAAATCTGCTTGAATCAATGAGACAACCTACCTTATGCATGAACAATATGGCGGCTTCTCAGTTCCTATACTCTATTCACTTTCTGAGATTACTAGAATTGAGAAAAGGCAATCAGATTACAATATGACTTCCATACGTTAATACAGTCTTCACAAAATGAGATAAGAAAGCTCATGTTAAAACTTACCCAGAAGTTAACAACCATTTTCACATATCCTTTTGAATCGAAGCCACCATGTGCGAAAATTCTCCCAAGTTGGACGATCGATAGGTATTGTGGGATATTTTTTCTTTAGCCTCCCCTCCCCAGCACTTGCACGAGGCGTATTTGATGGATTCACTTTGGAATTCGTGTCAACTTGCGTTCCCTTGCTTTTCCCGTTAGTTCTGCTTTGTGATTCCCTTCGCTATAACCTTCAGGAAGTTCTGTTATGCGTTTCAGTACCGTCCTCCGTTGTTTCGTCTTTATTCCACTGCCCCCCCGGGGGGGGGGGGTGTGTGGCACTGCCATATATAGGCTATATAGGTATGTGCCGCGTGAAGGGTATGGTTTTCAAGCAGTTTACTCTACATATGATCTAGGATAGGGTATATAAATTATCAGTGCGTTTGGGTCTAGAATAGGGTATCATTTTTCACAAAACTGACTGGTCGGTTGAAGATTTTATCTATAGAAGGGAAACCAGGAATTGCCACTCAAAAATATTAAAAAATCAAATCGGCAAGTTTAAATTTACGCAAATCAGCCACAACAGGGTCGATAGATGGGGGGATTTGGGGAGTTTACTCTAGTATAGGTTAGCAAAATTCAGCTGAACTAGCTCTGGTATGGACTAAGGGTTCCAGAGTCCCAGCGGCACATCCCCACCCAGAAATTCCCAAAGTATCCTCCCCCCGGGACCCTTGCACAATACTTGTTCGTCCCCGGACCCTCTCAGTGCATTGTCTCCATTCCCTCCCAGGGAGTCTGCCCTTTTTAAAAGGTTGGGGATGCTCATGATCTCACTTAGGGGTGTAAATCAAGGATTTTGGTCTGGTTTTCACTAGCGACGCAAGCACAAGCGCAAGCACAAGCGCAAGCAATAGGGATGACTCAAGTGAAAGCGGAACTCGACTCAGACACAAAAGCATCCGAACATTCCGAACTGTTTAGGCGCGAGGTAATCTGCATCCAGTGTTTTTACTGGCCAAACATAACCACATGTGGTAATTATCCTTGTGCTTGTGTTATGCCTGAGCGGTATTTCGTATTCACTTGTTGCAGCGCAAACGCAAGCATAAGCGTAAGCACAAGAAAAAGGAAAAATTTTGATCTTTGTGCTTGTGCTTGCGCTTGTGCTTATGCCTGCGTCATGGCCGTTTGTGCTTGCGCTTGTGCTTGCGCCGCTAGTAAAAACCAGGCTTTAGGGTGTTCATAACGAAACACCACTATTCAGCAGCCATCAAAGTATCTTTTAATAAAAGAAATAATAAAAAAACCCTGTCATTTCTGTTTGCTGCGTTTGCTTGTTTGTTGCATTTCTCGCACGTTGCACTATACCCCCGATGTAATCCTCCCGCGTTTTATCGTTTTACCTCAGTTCGGCCGTTTACTTTTCGCCTCACGTTCTCCCCCGTACTTTCCTCCGTGCATTTGGCTATACGTTCCATTTGGTTCCAGTGCGTTATTTCAACGTTCCTTGATCTACCTTAGGCTTTCCCCCTTTCTTTACCTGTTCTGTCCATGCATTTTGTCGTTCCTCCTAACCCTATGACTCTACCTTTAACAAGGACCTCCGGGTTTTAACCTACAATGCAACTAAACTTGGGACGACATCTACCCTTGTCCGATAGCCAGCTTTGGTTAACTTTGGCTTACATGTACATGTTCCAGCGACATTTTTCTTTATGTGACATGCTCGTTTTTCCGAAGAAAAAAAAGACCTGTTGCGGGGACGCAATTTTGTCCTTGCAACATGCTGCATAAAATTCAGCTGGTTTGAATTTGTGTATCACGAAGCAGGGACAAGATAACCTCAATTTTCAATGTCGCTTCTTGTGCGCTGCTCTCGCAAACTGTCCCCGCTACAACATGGAAATGAACCTGCTTCGTGTGCACCAGCTTGCGTACTCTCCCTGCGACATGCACCCTATGCGTACAAACGATGGGGCTTGTCCCCGCCTCACGTCCCCTCACGTCTCCATGTCCCTTAGTGTGTGAAGAACTTTATCACCCTCAGGGGGGGTAACTAGGGGGGAGGGTCCTGGGGTGCCCGTGACCCCCTGTTTTTTAAGCAAACAGCCTACAGCAGGTGGCGAAAACGACATGACAATCTGATGAGTACCCTCACTTTGACACAGTGTGACCCCCCTCCCCCCCTTTGAAAAATCCTGGCTACGCCCCTGGCCCTTTGTAACAGAGAGCAGTCCTGAGCCCCTGGAGCATTTACTTTGTTATTGCGAGATGTCAGCCATTTTCAGGAAAGAGCGATTATCAAGGAAGTCAGTATTTCCTTCCCATTTAGATATGTCATTTTGCTTGGAATCACAAGGTGCCCTCTTAGACAATACCGCAGCTATTAGAACTTCTTACACAAATAGTTTTGATAAAAATCCGTAGATTCGGAACTACCTTTTTCAAATTCCTCGACCTCGTAAAAAAAAACATTATTATAGATTATTTTTCCAGACCACTGTCGACAAGAAATATTATGTTGGAAACAAAAAGGAATCTGAACTATGCAATTTCTTTTTGGAATGCATAATGTCATTTCAGATGTAAACAGTGGATGTCAAGATACAGAGTGGAGCAACGTGCGAAAATAAACCCCTTAAAGTGCAACAAAAACAATGATCCCTTTTCCTGTTGAATATGATTAACTGGAGGTATTCATTTAAATTTAGCTCGTGCAAAGACCTAAAGCTTAACTAATTAGAAAGACATGATAAAACCTTACAAACCAAAAGGTACCATTTTACATGTTTATTGACTTATTTGCGCGTAGCGTGACTGAAGAAGAAATTTACACCACTATGTTTTAACTGGATTCTCCATCATTACACATATGATATTCATCGACATTACAATTCAAAGCACGAAACTTGCATCAGTTTTCTGTAAGCGAAACAAGGTTAAACTGGGTCACGAAACGAGACCTATGGAAATCTGACACTCATCACTTCTTATGTTGGATTCTTTTCATTGCCATCAGAACCAATGGGAAAGCCGCATTTCCCTAACAGGGGGCTGCGCTGAAATGGTATCAGTATCAATGTCATTTAAAGTAGAGCTTTCTCAGCTACACCCAAGTCGTGATTAGACGTTTAACTGGAACAACATGGAGTTAAGGAAGGAAAACCCGGAGAAATATTACACCTTTCGCGAGGAAATTGGAAGGTAATTTATGCTTTTTGCTCTAATAGATCCAACACAACCAAGATCGGAGGCAGAGACTAGCCGAACTAAAAAAAAAACCCTTTGAATGTTTAAT